>NC_089591.1:74389412-74689412 GCF_019320115.1 Miscanthus floridulus
CTCTAACTCATTGCATATGCATTTAGAATCTAGTGGAGTGCTAACACCCTTGAAAACATTTGTGAAAATATGCTAACTCTTGTGCACAAGGTGATACACTTGGTGGTTAGCACACTTGAGCAAGGGTGAAGAGAATGGAGGAGATGCCAGCGTCGGTCAAGTGACCGGACGCTGGATCCAAAAGCACCAGACGCCGACTGCCTGCGTCCGGTCGCGTTGACTGGTGGTACAGAGGCTAGGGTTTACCACCAGACGCTGGGCTGTGTCCGGTCGAGGTGGACCGGACGCATCCAGTCGAGGAAAACCGGTTTTTAACCCTTACTATACTCGACCGGACGCTGAGGCTCCAGCGTCCGGTCAGTTTTGCCAGAGCGTCCAGTCAGCTTCATAGCCGTTGAAAACTGACGAACAGCGTTTGAAGCTGGTGACACATGGCGTCCATCAGTGGACCGGACACAGAGTCCAAGGTCCGGTCAGTTTGATCGGAGCGTCCGGTCAGAGCGTAGTATGCCCAGTGAAGAGGTACAATGGCTCTATTTCGTGGGGGCTTCTATTTAAGCCCCATGGCCGGCTATGGCTCATATCTTTGGCCATTTTCATTGACATAGCAACCTTGTGAGCCTAGTCAAAGTCCTCCCACTCATCTCCATCATTGATTCATCATCATAGTGAGATTGGGAGTGATCCAAGTGCATTGCTTGAGTGTTTGTATCTAGAGGCACTTGGTGTTCGTGTTTCGCTGCGGATTTTGCTTGTTACTCTTGGTGGTTGCCACCACCTAGATGGCTTGGAGCAGCGAGGATTGTTGAGCGGAGGGTGGTGATTGTCTCCGGCTCCGATCATGGTGATTGTGAGGGGTTCTTGACCTTTCCCCGGTGGAGCGCCAAAAGGTACTCTAGTAAATTGCTCGTGGCTTGTGTGATCCTCATCTTGTGTTGGTTGTGCGGCACCCTATTGAGGGTTTGGCGTGTGAAGCCAATTAGCACGTGAACCTCCAAGTGAGTGAATCGCCACAATGAGGAGTAGCTTGCCAGCAAGCAAGTGAACCTCAGTAAAAATCATTGTGTTCATCCTTTGATTCCGAGGTGATTGGTCTTCATTGTTATTCATCCTTGTGATTGATTGGTTCACTCCTCTACACGGCGGTATAACTATCTTGATCGCTCTCTTTACATTATCACAAACTAGTTGACAAGCTCTTTAGTGTAACTAGTTGTGAGAGCTTGCTTGGTTGGTTGGTGTGGCTCTTTAGTTAGCTTTTGAGAGAACACTAACATAGGTTAGTGTCATACCTCTTGTGTGAATCGACACTATTTAAACTAGAATTGTGGTAAGTGGCTTGCATTTTAAGTAGGCTAGCGCAACACTTGCTTCGCCTCATAATTGTCTAACCTTTTGTTAAATGTTGTTGTAGAAATTTTTATTAGGCTATTCATCTCCCCCTCTAGCCATTAGGACCTTTCACGCTGCCCCGCTTCCACCAACTCCCCCAAAGCTGACATGCGGAGGCAAATCAGGCAAGTCATTGAAATTGCACCCCAAATGCTGCATCGACAATAATCAGTTTTTAGGAGCCAGTTCCCACAATATCAAGACACTACAAAGTCACAAAGGTTAGAGTACTTACGACAGTAGGTGGATGTTCATGGTCAAGTTCAGGGTACTAGTACGGTATTACTAATACCACCTGGAGTCACTGTTCGCCTAAACGGCCGTTTAGCCCATTTAAACACCGTGTAAACGCTACACGGTGGTGCGCCATTTCTGTTTAATCACCTATTTACCTCGTTTAATTGGCCGTTTAGCCCGTTTAATGGGACGTTTTGCCCGAATAATGGCTAAACGGTAGGTGACCGACTGTTTACCGTTTAGCATTTATGAAAACACTGCCTGGAGTATATCCTGAATCCTCTCTAGGACTTTATCATCTGTCAATTCATCAGTTGTTACTCGAGCTAGATCCTTTGGCCTGATGTACTAGAAGCCATAGTGTACCCTCTCCTGAAGCGGCTGCACTTGGCGCCCCATAAAGCTAGTGACCACTCCAACTCCATTTAGGCCTTGATCCTTCATGGCTGAGAGCTACTTGAGGAATGGACGAATTCCTTCAAGCTCCATCGCTTTCATTGGTTCCTTCTCCCAGCGAGCGTTGGGCACTGGTGTGGCGTTACTATGAACCTCCAGCGGCAGCCACATATTCCCCGCATAAAACCACTCGGCTCTCCAATTCTTCACAGAATCGACCAGGGTATAGTGGAGATATTCTTTCTTCTTCCCCACCTAGAACTAAATATCGGCACCTCCCAAAACACTTGGATTTGTTGTGTCTGGATGCAGTTTCAGTTTAAAGAAGTAACGAAACAAAGTGATGGAAGGGGGGATGCTAAGGAAAGTTTCGTAGAGATTGACAAAAATTGACAAATGCAAGATGGAATTTGGGTTCACATGGTTCAGGGTTATGCCGTAGTAATGCAAAAACCCATGCAAAAAGGGACAAGCTGGCAACCCTAACCCGTGCTGTATGAATGGCACAAAGAGAACGATCGCACCTGGCTCAAGGTTTGGAATGCAGTGTTCTCCAGGCGCCTTCCATTCACCAAGCTTCTAGTCCGGCAAATAGCCCTGATCGAGGAGTTTCTAGAGGTGCTTTGGCTTCATGCTTGGCGTCGGCCAGATCTGGGCGGTGACGGCCATCTCTGGCACTTCTAGCGCCCTCTTCTCGGCCGTCTTCTTGATGGCGATGCTCGAGTTCTTGCCCTTACCCATCAAGCAGAGCTTTTTACAGATCTAGGGTTTGCGATGGACGACGCTCACAGCAGGCACGGGGGCTTAAGCAGAAAGTGAAATGAGACCGAGGAAGATGACGCTCGGGGTTGGTTACATTTTATACAGGAATCACACTACCATGTGACCTGGTAATCACACCAACGGGTGTGCCGCTTCGGTTTCCCTACCATTTTAATGACGCCGCACGGATTGATACGATGGTTGTACGCCTTTTCATGGTTTCCAGCATGACACACTATGTTCAGACTTATCTATTGGGTTCACGCCATCCAGGTACCTGCCTTGATACGACCATCTCCTACATGGCCACATCAGTGAAGTACTCGGACAGTTTATGCAATACTTGGATAATCGCTTGATAGTATGAGTTAACAGCATAGTACTCGGATGAAGATTTTTTATTCAACAACAGTTCATTAGATACAAGATCTTTTCAGACAATACCAAACACAACACCTACTCAGCTATGACATAGTACTCATACTCTAAATGTTTCTCCATAGGTACTTTCGTACCCGATGCACCTGGATCCAACAGGAGAAGAGTAGTGCATTTGGGTAGAAACAGAAGTACAGTGTGTCCTAGCCTAGAACCTTGGGTAGACTATTCGGCTACGAACATTTGTTGGCCGACTACCCTTGGGAGCATAGCTACTGTAAGAGGAAGCCTGCTGGCTAGTATGTAGGATGAGCTATTCACACATCTTGCCACCCAGCCGATGCCATCTGTACACATTCAGGTCCGGGTATGACCCTTCATGGATAGACGTCGCCATGCACTCTCGAAGAACTGATATGGGACTGCTGGATATGCCACTCTACTAGCTGTCACAAGACTTCTTCTAGTTGTAGCTCCATGCTACTCTACTATGCACAACTGTGGGTTTAGCCTACCTCTAAACCCTATCACAAGAGTTCTTCTAGTCACTATAGCTCTTGGTTATACCAACCGAGCACTCCTGGGGGCTGGTCTACTATGTTGACCACCATATTTGCAAGCTTCAAACTCTGAGCCACTTTGTTTCTTCTACAACTGAGGCTTAAGTGCTCGCCAGGAGGGTTTTTATAGGCGTCTTGGTGGTGTCTATGGACTAGGTTCACACACAATACACGGACAAGCTACTGACTCCTACACAGGTTCACGTGCTACACTACAAGGGTATAGTGCATCTCACTACACCTTTTTAGTGTACAGACAGCCTTTTCCTAGCACATGTGAAGTAACAGTACACTCGGCAGCACCTTTGATGGCACATTCCTATGAATATTCCGAGCGTCTTTGAACCAATTGTACTTAGCTTCGCATGTGCCTTTGACACGTCTTACCTGCTTCTATACAAGCAGACAGGATAATAATTTTCGCTGACACTCTCATCCTTGAGTATATTCTTTTCAGATCCTTATCTCGAGTACAAGTACTCGGACACAGGCTCGGAGGCTGCAGGATACATATCCTCTACGGATGTTTTTCCTTTTAGACCCTCTAACTCTTTTGTTTTGCAAACAACAAGAGGCTCGGGGGCTACACTCAGTGAGTGCACTTTTCTGAAAAGTGCACGTTGCCTGGAGGCTTTACAAAGCACCTCATGGTTTCACTCATGAAAGCACTCGGACTACACTTGTTTCTACTCGGCAAGACCAGGAGGAACAAGAAGGCTTCCGAGTTCAACCATGACACACTCGGGGGCTTGATGGACCAGGGTCCTAGGGGTTCCCCACGGGGATACTACTTGGATAGGCCCTAGGATGGTCCACGATCTATTGAAGGACGCGAGACAAGGTGACATGGACTTTAAGTTATTTCAGATCGACTTAGCCGGCTTACTATGAAAGTTAAATTATGTAATAGGACTATGACTCTTCTTTTATAACCAACTAGAACTAGATACATGCCCTTATCCTCAACCCTATATAAAGAGATGTACGGTGCACCCCCTTGTAACCCTAACAATCATACCAATCAATACAACGTAAAAGGCTACACGCTGACTGGAAGTAAAGGCTATTACTCGATAAGAGGGGCCAAACCAGTATAAACCGTTCGTCTCTTTGCATTTACTATCGAGTTCTGTATACGTCGAAACCCTTCGAACATCGTCCCGGGTAACCCCGTGACGAGTTGCCGGTCATCAAACACCGACAGCTGGCTACGGAGTGGACGGGGCAGGGTGATTATTTTGCGCTGACGATAACGATACTTATTTTTTAGGTGTAGAGATACGGTCTGATTTAAATCTCTATTATTCGATTTAAAATGTACGATATGATTTTAGCAACCTTAGCAGAGACAAGATTAAAAAACAGGCTTGATAACGCCTGGACGTCCAGACGAACGAGGTGTCTAGACGCCTGCGCCTGCAGCCGTTTCACGCGTCCACGCAGGGCCCGAGCCGTCCCGAACGTCACCAGTATCGAAAAAGAGGGGGAGGGGGTGGCGGATGCCAGCGGGGCCGGGAGCAAGAGGAGACACTGAGAGGGAGATGCAACACCCGATCTACTTTTAAAACATCCAGATGCAACACTTGCAACATACGTCTGAAGGCATATGAAACACTTGAAACATGCATCTAAAACACTTGCAAAAACACATGAAAAACACTTGAAAACCATTGTAAAACATATGCAACATCCACATAAAACACTTGTTAATATATATGTGAAACATATGCAACATCCAAATAAACACACTTGCAACGTATGTCTGAAAAAAATAAATGAAACATTGGGAACAAAAGCTTACAACATACGTGTATAATCATTGCAACATATACAACATCCCGATCTACTTTTGCAACATCCATACTAAACACTTGCAACATACCTCTGAAATATCTAAAACACTCGAAACATATGCTTGTAACATTCGTTTTTCAGCACGGTATTATAAAGGGCTAGTAGAATCGTCGAGGATGAGCGGCGTGGAGGCCCCGACGCGGCGCCAGCGCAGCGGTGCGGGGCGGCGTCCTTGATGGGGAGGCGGGAGACAATGTTGGAAAGCAACGCGTCCGCCAGGCGGCTGATGTGGTCCTCGTCAGCGTCGGTGAACGGCTGATGCGGCCCTCGTCAGCATCGGCTTCACCGATGATGGAGCAGGCGGTGGCAAAAACGGAGCCTTCGACGGGCGAGGGGATGGGCTGGGTGGGGATGCAGGCGAAGGTCTCTTCCATGATGCCACGGCCCGTGGAGGCCATAGCTGTGGGCGGCGGCGCCGGACAAGAGAATGGAGAGGGTTTTGGTTGGGGAGGTGTGGGATTGGTGATGGAGTGGATGGTGCCGTGGTGGCCAACGCCGCGCCGCAAGGATGTCCCACTCGGAAACTTGACTCGTATGGTTTCAGTTCCGATAGGCAGTGGAGACTTGGGCCGTTGGGCTAGTATAGTGGCCTATAAGCGTACGGACGGACGGACGGACGGACGTCCTTAATAGAGCAATACCGTTAAAAAAAGCCCATACACACATACACTGATACACACTTACGCAAAGTTGAGACGATCAGACACGACCAAACAAGCAATCTTTGTAGCCTCGCCTACACAACTCGGAAGGGCGGGAGGCCGGAGCACAGTTCCGATCATCGCGCGGCATTTGCAGCAGCGTCCACATGAGCCGCTGGTGACGGTGGCGACGCCGCCACCTCGACCTTGGAGCTGCTGGACGGTTCCGACACCGACGGTGCCGTCGGCGAGCCATCCCTGGGCTTCTTCGTCCCCGGCTCCCTCGGCAGCCTTGGAACGTCGGGGCACGTGGCCGAATCGTCCCGCCTGACGGTGTCCTCGGCAACGACCGCGCCGACACGCTGCTGGCGGTCGAGATCTGACAGACAGAACACGTGTCAGCAGCGCGCGCATGGCAAGAACACGGCACAAGATCCTTCGTAATCCTGGAATGGAAAGCAAAATCAAAGTGCGTAATCTTGAAACTAAGAACGGCAATGCAATGTGATCCGGATCGGAGGATGATGTCTGCCGATTGCCTGGCCGCGGCCAGCGGCTGTCGCCCGGGACACCAACCAACCACACGCCGACATCACTTGCTCTCCAGGCAAGTACAGTATGAACGACACCAACTGATCGTGTCCCCATCACAGGAAGCTTCAGATTTGCCTCTGCCGGTGTTACCATCTTCTGAAGCAAGTACCAAACAAGAATATTTCTGGAACAAGTTTCTCCTACTGTTTGAGTGAAGCGACGAACAGAATCGAGTTATTCGCAGTTTGTCTGCACGAGACCGGGGGCTCACCAACAGCGATTCAGAGTTCAGACATGTTGTTGGTATCTCAGGCTTCAGAAACCTGATGAAGCGAGTGCATTTTCTTTACTAGCATGTTTTCTGCTGCTGACAACGGGTACAGGAACTAACAGAGGAATGGCCGTATGGGCAAAGCAAAACGCTGAGACATGCGAATGATCCTACTGGCAAGATCACATAAGGAACCAAAACCTTTGCTAAGAAAGGTGCAATCATAGGAAACAACCACTGAACTGAACCACAGCAAACAGAGCAATGCATTCTGAACTGAAGAGCAGGACGAGTGGTCACTGTACCTTGATAAATCCAGGAGGTACCAGTCAACGCTGCAAAGTTGCCCAGGGACGACAAGTCCGAGGACGCCATGATGTCGTTCATCTGCGAGGATATACAAGACAGAGCAAAATTCAATTAAAACTGTACTGATCAGAATTCAGACATTTGGAGAAAGTTGCAGCGGCAATGCACTGAATTCTGGTGTCTTGTGCGTTTGTTTACCCAGCTCGGAGACGCGCTGCCCGCCGCGCTGTCCCAGCCGATGTGCGCGACGTGCTTCACGTCCGTCGGGTAACCGATCTCCATCTCGTGCTCCTTCACCTCTGCAAGGACGATCCATGGAGGAAACAAACGGGCGACGAAGAGACAAGACGACCATGTTGGAACCACCGTACGTGCATGGCCAAAGTTGAGGTTGAGGATTTCAGACAGGAAAGAAAATAAAATGCCCGCTTACCGAAGATCCGGGAGAAGACCTTGAGGCCCTTGAAGATCCCTTTCACCTTGTACGCCATTGGAGATCGATCGATGCTGCACGTCCCTTTGAGAACAAGGAGACAGAGGCGAGGACGGTACGCGATCGAGAGCAGCCAGCAATCAGCAGTTTCAAAGGCTTTTCCTGCGGCTGACAAAGACATTGCATCAACCAGGTTCTGTGATCGTGAAGAATGAAATAGCATCGATCGCGTGCATAAGCATAATGATGGATCAGTGATGTGATACGTGTCTGCAGAAGCGTTCATCTGCTAGCTGCATACCTCAAGAGAGTTGTTGGCGATGTGAAAGATTTGGAGTAAACAACAATTCTGTCACCACTCGTGGAGTTCTAGCCGTGATGTATTGAAAGACCTCGAGGAAGCAACAGTTCTGTAGTGTAGGAAAGCAATAGTTTAAGGATGGTTATAATCTTACATTACAAGTCTGAATCATCGTAGAATCCTGTCAACTTATCCACTTTCTTTTGTGATAGTAGACAGCACGATTTACTGGGTTTTGTAGCTGACAGTCTGCCTACTTGTAGATTCACGATTTGTTAACAAATTAGAGAACTGTTTGTAAAAGGTGAGGGCAGGAATATTTTGCAGAGATTTTTATTCAAAAGCCACTGTTTTCCTTCCACAAAAATTTCTCCTTCCACCCTTGTATCCGCTTCCAGATCCTATCCTTCAAGTAGGCAAAGGCTGCAGTCTTTGATTTCCCCACTCGCACTGGAAGGCCAAGATATTTTTCACTCATTGTTTCTTTTGTCACCTACAGTAGATCACACACTTCCCGCTTCCTTTGCCCTTTGGTGTTTGTACTGAAAAGGACAGCAGACTTCGCTTTGTTAATCATTTGCCCAGAACAATGCTCGTAGAGATCAAGGATGTTCTGAAGCTGTTGAGCATCCCGATATTTGTATCTTGACTTGAGATAATAACCCCAGCCGCTGTGAGTTTGGTAGTGTCAACAATACCGTAAAAGACTAAAATTACAGGGTTTTCCGTCTCCCTCCCTCTTTTTCACTGCCTGTAGCCTAACCAAGTACTCCCTCTAGATATAAGTGTATATCTAAGTACATAGCAAAATCTATATATCTAGAAATGCCAAAACGTATTATAATAAGCAAGGTTGCGAGCTGGGGTTGGCTATTGCTTTGAAATTTGGGACCTTTGTTTTAATATAAAATTCTACACTTCTTCACAAACCATGCAGTGAATACACTTTTTCCAGACAATACTCAAAAGATTGGCCTGAACACACTTCTTTCTGACCCTATGCAGTTCCAGTTGCGAATAACAGGAACATTAAGGTAAACAGTCTAAGATTAATAAAAATAAAGCACAAGACAGGCAGAAATAAAATAGCCGCCACACAAGAGGGATCACCATTTACTCGTTCCCAATCTCGGGCATCATAAGTCATAACTAACGTTTACAACAGCTAACACAACTAACATTATCTTCTAAGTCCTAACCAGGGGGTGTTACAGAACTAGTTCAGCATTATTCCCAGCTACAATTCGTTTTTTTGCAGACCATTAATTCCTAGCTACAATAAATTTGTACACAGCTACGTCAAGCAACCATCAGCTCCTACTTAGTGGAAGATGCTTTCGTCTCGTTCTTCTTCCTCTTCCCTTCCGGCGATGTCCTGCCCCGCTTCACAGGCTTCTCACCAGCTGGTTTCTTTATGGTGTTGGTAGCATGCAGTGTGGCACATAGGCGCAGTGGTATTCTGGTCCTCCGATGAAACGCTCGTACACAGACATATCCTGCAAAAAATCACCAAGCGGTTCTGCCCTGTAAGATTAGACCAGAAAAGATTCCCCTAAAAAGAAAAAAAAAGATTAGACCAGAAAAGGAATCGCATGTCATGTCTGTGTCAAACAAACCCGTGGGCCGGGTAACTGGTCTGCAATACTATGCTTTCATAGCATGCAATTTCTATGTCGCAAAGCTCATTTATCTTGCACAGGTTGTTAGATGGATTACATGTTGGATTTTCCGTCTATGATTCTGGGATTTGAACCTATGATCTATGAGCTGAGAGCCTTGAGATGAAGACCAACGACTCAGCCAAAAGAAAAGAAAACCAAGAAACGTTCAGAGCCACTTGACACCTTCCTTGAAGCATTCCTGGATATCTTCCCTTGTTTGACCTGAGGTTGATAAGAATTTAAGTTAAATGACTCATCAACAATCATTTCACGGCTGTCTTTCATGTTATATTTCACTTATATAATACCTTTTGTGATTGAGTGTATAGATGAACCAAAGTATACAACGCTTCTCTTCAGCATCCCAATACATTCCCTAGGTATCGTTATTGGGTTTCGGCTAGATGAGTAATCTGCAAAAACCTACAAAAGGGTATATTTTTTATGGACTAGTGTTCAACCAATCTGGTATGGTATTTGCCTTGATTATTAAAGGCTATATACCTCATTTTCCTGGAAGTAGGTACCATTCAGCGGAAACTTTCCTCTATTTGCTGTCCGACATGGTATCTGCATATTCACATATGCAAATGGTTCAGGAATAACAAAACAAAACAGAGGGGAACGTAACAACTTCAATCAGCAATATCGAGGAAAAATAGTTCAATGGTGAGTTGAGAGAGAGAGAGCGAGAGAACATTGTTGTCATTAGAACTATGTAAGAATTTGCATCAACAAAAAGAAGTGATAAGGAGTTGCCAAAGTTTTTTCAATAATTTTTTAACGCATTTTTCAATAATTTTAAATCAGAATAAGAACTCATAATTGAAGGGTATGTTTGGATGTAAGAGAACAAAATTCAATATCCTTGGGTTGGTTGGGATGAAAAACGAATTAATTACCCAGCCAACCCCAAGGGATTGGATTGAAATCAAAACCAGGCCATGGTTGATCCATCAAAGATCAGTAAAGCAGCTGAGTGAAAGTCATAGTGGTTGTGACTCCTAAGCAGAACCTCCAGGTCCTGGGTTCAACTCCCGTAGGAGCGAATTTCAGGATTGGTTAGAAATCATAATAGTAGTTGCTCACCAGAACCGTGCCTTCCACTGTGTAGTCATCAGGACAAGAAAGAACCACTAGTAGGTAAGGACATTTATCTTCTGGAACTCTGTCTTCGAACTGGTGCACAAGCAAATAGGTCACTAGATTAATCAATGTCAGTGTAAAAGAAAAATATAACTCATAATTGTAGTAAAGTTCACAATTAAAGCACACCTCTTCTAGGATTAGATGATCATCTGGGAGGACGTATCTGAAGTTAGAAAAAGAAGTTAGAGAGGTGCTGCTGATTTCTAAGGACAAAATTATATCAAGAAATCAAAATTACTTACGCATTGTGTTCTGTCCTAAGACGACCGATATTTTTTAGTTTTTTATTTCGGCCAAAGCTACCCTTTGGATTGATCACAGCCAAGTCCTTTCCACGGTTCGGTGTCCAAGAATTACTGTTCAGCACATGCTTGCGTGAACAAATATTTATTTCAGCATCATACTCATACTGTACTCCTTCTGGAGTAAAATCTTCAATATCACATGCATAATAATCTTCGTAGGAATCTTCTTGCTCATTAGGTGTTCTGTTGTATTCATATTCTGGGCTTGGTGGCATCTCAATAATTGGCTCGCAATTATGGATGGGTGGTGTTTCAGTAGTGCTGCTTATTGGAATTTGATACTGATACATTTGTTGAGAACTTGGTGTGCAACTCCCAGAAGCAACCATGCTTGCTTGCTGTTCTCCTTGTTCATGTTCATGCTTCTCTGGAAGAGGAAGCGGCTTTCTGAAAACAACAAGAATCTTTCCAACTCAGCAATACAAGCCACAATAATACTGGTTTGAGTTAGGTGAATAGAGGAAGAAATTAATTGTTTTAAAACTAAGGGTTAAGACGGAAAACAACTTGAAGAGTTGAGTGAAAGGTAACCTTTTCCTAATTGAAAGCAATAATGAATGAAGTCTACCAAACAAGTCCCCCCACCCCCACCCCTAAATAAGTCACATATTTCTTGTCATGGACCCATATCACTGGACATGGTTTGTAAAACACCTGGGAAAGAGGAAGGTGTGGCAGCTGGAGGATGACTTGCCTCAAAGTAACCTTAATACATTGGATCTAATATATGGAATGAAATCCTTATAATCTGGAAAAATTCTGGAATACAACTTCCTAATTCTCATAACTTAATGGTCAAGCAACAAACTGCGTAACAAAGGTGGACCCACGTTACTGTGCATGGGAATGGAGAAGTCATGGCTGGCTTTGCTCGCTTAACTGGCTGGTTTCCTGAAATTCCTTACGATAATTCAGAGCACCCATCTTTCATACTGTCACAAATGTGACAACTTACAGGAGCACTCTCTTTTCTTTTGGCTTATTATCATCTGATTGGTTCTTTGAATAGGTTTAGTTATGTTGTTAGTAATTAATTTTTGAAAATCTAATCTAAACTAATGGTATCTGATAATACCTATTTGTTATGATATATATTAGTTAAATGGATGCTAAGTTTAAATGGCATAAAGTTATACAAATACTTAAGGCATAGTCTACAAACAACAGTACATGAACAAACCTGGCAAGTAAACTATTGTAATATATACAACTTGCACTGAAAGGACAAGCTCTGCAGTTTGGATTTTGTTTTGTGCACACTACCTGCATCATGAAATCAATCAACCACAGCCAGAGTTGAAAAATATTCATAGCAAAACGTAAATATAACTCACTTAGAATATATGCATACCTTTCCAAAAGTTATCATAAGACAGTGCAGTTCATACCTATTTTTGTACAGGTAGTCAGATGGATATGCTTAGAGACTAAGAGTAACGGTGAAGTGCTACTAATCTTCAAAAGAGATTGTGGACTTACAGCTTTTCCTTATCAATGGTGCACAATCGAGGCCATAAGTACCTTTGTACATCATCCAAGAGCGGATATCTTCACGAAACAAAAAAAGGAAATATGGAGAAAATTGTTATTATAACAAAAGAATAAGGAGAAAATTGTTACAATGGTATTCTCATATTCAACCTAGACAAATCTTACAGGTTAATTATATGGAAATCAGCACCGTTTAAGGGCTGAAGTTTGACCCATCCTAGCCTTGTCACTATGCGAGCTACGTTGACATCAACCTGAAATAAGCGTGGAGTCAGCATTCGCGCTTGACCGTATTTTCTATAGAATGACAAAGTATAACTTACTGGAAATGCTCTATGCCTCAATGACAAAAGGCAAAGGCAGTCAACACTTTTCACTCCAAACCCATGTATACTGAGCAGAATTTTTCTAGTGCCAAGAAAAATAAAAAGAATAAGTAAATTTTGCGAGATGGAATTCCATTATGCAAGTAGATTGTATATAACTGTGGAAGAGTTTGATTTTCTTGATTCATAACCTGGTAGCAGTTCCCTGCTAAAAATTCCATGACAATCCTCCGATAGTTCTTATACAGTTTTAAACAACCAATTGTTAAGTTGTACTGTGTCCACTAATACTGTTTTCCTAAAAATAATATAGGTGATAAAAGAAATACTTAACAAAGTTGTATAATTTTTCACAGGCACAAATACAATAAAAAGGAATATTATTCTTTGAAGATATTTCAACAACAGCCACCACAAAGAATAGAGCAAAATGGTGAAGCAATTGGCAGTAGTATATGTACTATGAGCAAAGCCATACTTGGCTTTTTCAGGTGACATAAATCTAAGCCAATCCAGGTCAAAGCTTCCATCTTGAGCTTTCTGTACATGATCCAGAAATTCCTGTAAAAAGGTAAAAGAATGCTTTTAGCACTTTCATCCCAAGAAAAAGAAAGATAAACATGATGACAGGCTAGAAACCCTAGTAAGTGATAAAACTAATATTTCAATCACATTGGTGATAATCTGGTGGTTGTAAAATAGAGAAATACATTTGGTTGTATTGAATAAAGAGTCCACTGTAGATGATACAAGATGTGTCAGTCATTTTCGTTAAAAAGATACTACTACGTCCATTCCCATACTTATAAAATGCCAAGCATCAAAATGTAATATGCCTTCCAACATTAAGTATTGTAAGTATATGCCAATTAGAATGCATAGATTAACATCAAATTTTGCAGCGACCCAGCAAACTCATAACAATGCTCTATAACACTTGAACAGCCTATCAGGGAGACTAGAGTTCTCACATTTTCTCCTATAAGAGTTCATTTACCTGCTTCAGTTAGCATAAAAAATCATAACATATGGATAAAGCATATGTTTTGATGAAATAAATAATTTAAGCAAATAAATATGTACAGTATTAATAAAAACAGCCAACAATAAAAAAAACTCAGAAAATATTTGTGCACGGTGACTCTCCTGGGAAAGAACAGAACAAAAGACTGATATTTAATCTTGAGGTTTAGATTATAATATTATCTCTAATAGCACAACAGGCATGTGATGCACAAAACTCATTCCACTAAATACACATGTAAAAGAAACAACTCCATCTGAAGAAAGTTTCCCGTCTACAGAAACTTTGGATACAATTTTAGAAACTTATTCTTGCAACAAAAATGTTGGATATAACTTTATAAATATAATTTCGCTACAATTTTTTTAATAGGATTACAAATGTGGAACACTAACTTTTTCAAAGATGAGTGCATTCATCACTTGGGGTAAGATAGCTATAAATATAGTGATGCCACAAAAAACTTGGACAAAATATTAGAAATAAGTAGATGGCAGTTTTTGTCTTGCAATAACATACCCGTATCCGCACACACAAAATGTTATGCTGCCCCCTGATTGCAATGCATTTTGCAACCTCAGAAAATGGCGCATTTAGAACTGATTCCCAATCTACAACATCACTTGTTTCAGTTCGACTTTTGTCACTGTATCCCTTTTTATATGCTTCCTCCCGTAACTCTTTCCAATTAGATGCTGTGTCTGGTTGTTGTAGTGAAGCTAAGATCCTTTTCAAGTTTTTTTCAGTGCATACTGGATTTCCTGATTTATCCTTCACTAAGTTCATAAGGTCACTGTCCCAAGTAGAAATGTTTTTCTGCTTCATACTGGCAGCGAAATTTCCTATAAGTCTATTGTAGTCTTCATCTTCACCATAATGCCCTTTCACCTCTGTATCATAGTCAACTTCTTCCTCAGAATCAACGTATCCATCAAAATGTGAATCGACGAAGTCAAACATATCCAATGCTTCATTTGAGTTCACGTTTTTATCATCACCGTCTACTAATGGAGTTGCATTAGCTTTATAGCGTCTCTTCCTTGGAGAAAACTTTGCCGCTAGGTTCATAAAAGCTTGGCTGTTTTCCATGGACAAGGAACGAAAAATGTAGGAAAGTGGAAAAAGAGGTAATTAGTTCTGGTATAAAACATATGAACATTCTAAAATCATATTTATGGATCCTCATTTTACCTTGATAAATTATCAGCAGAATTCTGTGTAAGGAAAGTACCAACCACAGAATCAATTAGGGATCCTCCCCACTGAGAATGTTTTCTAGGCCCTGACGAAAGCAATTAAGAAATTAGAAACCATTTCATACTCATGTATCCCATAGAGACAGTAGGTTGTATGGCTTACTGATCTGATACAACTAACTACTGTAGAAGCAAGACATGATTTTTGTTCATAAAAATGTGAACTGTTGACAGCCATGCAACAGGTGTTTGCTTCTCCATAGGTCTTCCCAATGTCTATGTTTGAATAACTGATGTTTGCTCAGAAAAAAATTCATGCACACATTATTGGATCTTTGGTCACAATTTAGAAGCTAACATACATTTAAAAGAAGTGTACAATCTAAGAGAAGGAAAGGGAAATAGAGGAGTGGCATATCAGTGAATAACTTCAACAAATGACGTTAATGTCTCACTGGAAGAACTATTTCTTGATCTAGGCAACAAATTATCTACAAGATTTTTTTTTATTTTGTTCTGCGAAATATGAAATTGACTTAACTCTAGATTTCATTTTATCAGTTCACAATGCTTAGAGTTTTGTCAAGAAATCATTTTTCCTGTTGACTCCACAAGATATTTTTCATTCTAGCTTTTTGACACAAATGGAGAAAAACTAAGCTTATGGAGTGACCTGCACTAGTGCAAGATTTCCTAAGCTTTTTAGACAAGTTAGATTAGAAGGCATTTTTTTTGTGCTCACTTTTTATTAAAGGTAATGTGATCCTCTTTCTTGCATTTTGCATTTTGACACACGAAAGCATAAAAAGGGCCAGAATAATTACCAATTAGGGCAAACATTTCAGCAATGAATATATCCACATAATGTTCAAACGTGCGCCGTGTTGTATCCCATTCAGGTCCGCTGCCAATATCAAACCCTTCAAAACTCTCACTGTCACTCCTATCCCACTCTGTCAGAACAGCAAACACCCTCAATGTTTCATCAGTAAGGCCCAAAACCTTAGCTTGCAGTTTGCCATGATTTTGTGATATGGATTGACTACGGTCGATGGATTAGCAGAGAGATCCCGGATAGCAGCCCTTCCTCGGGAACTATCTTAGGATCTTCTTTTTGCTTGATTACAATCAATACCGGATTCTCTCTTTTATAGAGACAACTTACTTGACCCCTTTCCTAACAAACCAAACCAATCTAATCTAATCTAATCCGGTACTGTCCACGCGCTACAGTACCGCGTGGGCCCCTGGTCCGGCTCCACTTGCCATAACACTACTCCACCCCTCCAAGACAGCTTGTCCTCGAGCTGTGGCCATTGCTAGGGGTTCTGCATGATGAGGTTGTAGGGCACAGCAATGCGCTTGGCATACGCGAAAACCTCGTCGTCGTCCATGTCGCGTAGCGCGCGGATGTTGCCCATGACGGAGCGGACGTGGTGCACCGCCTCGACGACGTTGCCCATGCCGGCCTTCCCCTTGGTCCAGATCATGGCGGCACCCTCGCGGACCTTGTGGAGCGCCTCGCCAAGGTCGCGGCAGCCGCAGACGAAGGAGATGCAGGACGTCGGCGGCGGGGGTCAGCACCTTGCTCTTGTCCACGTAGTCGACGCCGACGGCCTTGGGCTGTAGGGACGGCGCTAGCAGTGCTGCGTCGTTGTTGTCGTACGCCGTCACCACGCTGCTATGGATCAGGGTATGGGTCGTCGGGGTCGGAGATGGCGACGACGTCCTGGCCCTGTCCCTCCAGTGCGGCGGCACATAGCGTTGAACAGCGTTGGCGCCCACCGAAGCGGCTACCAGGTTGGCGTTCGCGCTGGCATGGCTGGCAGCGTCGATGGCCATGTCACCCTCCAAGGCCTGCACAGGAAGGCAGGGGCGGCTGAAGACGACCGTGGCGGCGGTGGGTGTCGCTGCTGCCCGCGCTTTCTTCTCTTCCTGGAATTTCTCCAAGCACGCAATGCGCTCGTCATGCGAATTCAACCGCTTGTTAATGGTGGAGAGTTGCGCAAGGATATAGTCAAGCTTGGCATTGATGGCCGCAGGATCGATGACGAGGCCGGCCATGGATGGCGATGCCTCGGGACTGATCTCTGATACCAATTGATATGGATTGACTACGGTCGATGGATTAGCAGAGAGATCCCGGATAGCAGCCCTTCCTCGGGAACTATCTTAGGATCTTCTTTTTGCTTGATTACAATCAATACCGGATTCTCTCTTTTATAGAGACAACTTACTTGACCCCTTTCCTAACAAACCAAACCAATCTAATCTAATCTAATCCGGTACTGTCCACGCGCTACAGTACCGCGTGGGCCCCTGGTCCGGCTCCACTTGCCATAACATTTTGAGGGCGTGGGATATCAAGTTCTGTTGAATACCAAAGTGGCTCAAGTGCAAAGGATGCCGCAACAGTTGGAGTTCTCTGGTAAGGCAAAAGTGCCAGCTGACCACTTTCCTTGTGTCCTACCATCAGTTTCCTCTTCTTCCCTCTCTTGCTCCTCTTGCGCGTAGTTGGTTCACTGTTTAAACCATGAATCTTGGCAAGGGACATCAAGTTACCCATCAGCTCGGCTCTGCTGAAACATGTTTTACTTTCTGATGAATCCAAATCCAACTTGCGTCTTGCACTATTAGACCTGGCAGCACCAACACGTTGATTACCATCCTCTGTCATTTTCTTCTTATTCTTCTTGACTGTACTGGGCGTGGTCACCTTGGGCTTCATCACTGTATCTTTGGCCACTTTGAGCCGCTGAACCCCCTTGGTCGACTTCTTCCCCCACCTCCGAGATGCGGGCTCCACCTTCTCCGGAATAGGAGTATGGGCAGGAGAAGCAGCACCTGCATCGCTGCCACTAGCAACACCTTCTTCCTGGTGCTGCTGCTGCTCTTGCTGTGCAAGATTGCCAGAGGACTCGCCCACCAGTGGAGGCAAGGTGCTGGACTCCTGCGTGCCCACCGGATCACAGCCCACTTGGCCCAAATCCTCCGGCATGGCGGACTGAGAGTGTTCATGGGCATGCGACGGCACCGAGGCCAGGCAGTCGCTGTCCACCTTTCTGGGGCCAGCAGCCGCGCTGGTGTACAGAGCAGTGCAGCAAGAGCCATCTGCGGCGGTTGTCCCGGACGCCCGCGTTGGCTTGCGGACAATGTCGGGTGTCGACGGCGATATCCCCACCTGACGCCCTGATGCAGAAAAGAAATCCATAAGCTACGGGCAGTGTTATTATACTTAAAAACTAAACGGTTAACGGACGGTCACCACTTGTTGTTAGACCATCGTAGCCGTTTAAGCGGCAAAACAAACTTTTAATAAAGGGATATATGGTCAATTAAAGGGAAAAAACTACTAATAAGCGGCGTTGAACGGCGGCGGCGGCGCTGGGACCTGGGAGCGATGCTTCGACTAATGGAGCGAGCAAGCGAGCACTTCACACCTAACGTAAATGGGCCTCCAGCCCAGTGTGAAGTAATGGCAGCAAAAAAAATTCTAAAAATCATGGGAAAATGGCAAAAAAAATAATCAGGTGAAATGACAAAAATTAAGATCCTCGTGTCATTCTACGTTCCGGATACGTCGTCCCAATTACCTAAGCATCATGATCCTATCCATGAACCAAACATCCTGAAGTGGTATATCGTTGTGAACCGAGAACTTAAAATTAGCGATCCTAGTGCCACGTTCCTTGTGGAACTTTTGTGACTGTGAGACGGACTAAATGATCGATGGAACAGTCGAGTTTCTAGATGGACTAAACGGTCGATTAAACAGAAACGACATAGTAACGGTCCTCAGACGGAACAGTCGAGTAGCTACAGGAATCACACACTTAGAGAGAAAAAAAAACACGATCTTTCTCCGACTCGGCTAAACGGCTACTCTCCCCGACTCCGTTACCGCAGACACCGCAGATTGACCGGCAAATACTCAAATTTTACAAGACTTTTAAAGATGCATTGCTTTTCTTTTACTACGTATGTATATCAAAGTACATACATTGCATTTTACTATGTATGTATATCTAAATACATAGCACCAAAACGAGAAATCCAAGTGAGCGAAAAAGTGCAAGAGCATAAAAAACAACGGATGTGAAAGAGAAAGCAGACCTTTTTTTTTACTATATATACTCCAGACACCTAGTAGATTCACTGAGCAACGAAGCCATAGCGGATTGCAGCAACAAACCAACAAGCGCAACAGCATGGGCAACCCAGACTAAACCAGCGAGAGCCAGAGGGAATAACAGAACCGAGCACAGCGGACTCACCAAGATCTGCCGCCGACTCTGCCTCCGCCACTGCAGGCGCCATGGCAGCAGCGCCCGCTGCTGGGCCCTGGAGACGAAGTCGACGAGAATAGAAGAAGCGGGGCGCGGACTTGGAGTCCATTCCACGACCCCGCTCTCCGCCCTGGCGTTGTTGTTGATCCCGTCCAGTGTTGCGGACGGCCAGAGTAAAGAAGGGGGTGGGGGCTCTGTTTCCTTCCTCGAACCGCTCCGTCCGTCAGAACTCACAAGGGAAGTTGCGACAGAGGGAGGGGCGCAGCGGTTGCTCGTCCCGGCGGCGGAGGGGACAAGTGGCGAGGCAGTGCCCCTGACTGGTGGGGACCGCGCGCAGTGGTGTGTTCCTTTCCGTTGGACTCGCGCCGGTTCGGTTGCCCACGCGGTGGTGTGTTCCTTTCCACTTGGGCTTCAGCGCTCAGTCACAGCGCTAGCGAGGATCTCATTTGGGCCGTGGCCCACGCGGCTTTCTCCTGTGAAACACGGCCTACGTCTTTGAGGGCAATCCAATTGTTAGCTCGGGCCTTGTTTAGATTGTGAATAATTTCAACCCGATGAATAGTAGTACTTTCGTCTTATTTGGTAAATATTGTCCAATCGTGGACCAACTAAGCTCAAAAGATTCATCTCGTGATTTCGAACTAAACTGTGCAATTAGTTATTTTTTTTATCTATATTTAATGCTCCATGCAAGCGGCTAAAAATTGATGTGATGGAGAGAGAGTGAAAAAACTTAGAATTTGGAGGGTAACTAAACAAGGCGTCGGGTGGCTTTCTTCAGAGCGGCTCATGACAGTCCAGTCCATGTATCCATGCCGTCTGGTCGAGTAAAGAAACACCGCTCCCCTCAAAAAAAAAAAGAAGAGTAAACAAACACCGAGGCTTTGTATTGCGCCTTTTTAGATTCAGAAGAAGTAATTAGATACCGAGTCACATTGGATTTTACCAAATTTGACTGAAAGACATAATTTGGGTTGAGTTAGCACATTCTGAAAAATTATACTCTCGAAGCTAGGATTGCGTTTTTTCTGTCCAGGTTCAAAGTTAGGATTGCTTTTTTTTTACGGAGGAGATTGTACAAGGTAGCATAACGATAATGATATTCTGAACAAGGCAAGGTCTTCAAAAGTGTACAACAGTGCAAGACAACACGTTCAACTGTCCCATCCATGGAAATTCAGAATATCTCTGCCACACAGCACCATGCCAAATTTCTGAAATTGGCTAAGAAATCGGTGTTGCGGATGTGCTGCAGAGTACATCTGAGGAGGTGCTTGGAAATTGGAACCAGAAGGCAATGTCTGATCAGCTGTTTGTGTGTTTTTGCACATCGTAATTCGTAGATAGACAGCAAAAGTATGCTTTATTGATCCTAAAAGGAAACACGAGATCTTACACATGACTTTCTTAGAAAATGACATCTGCAGTCCATATTACCAACGGCACAAGATCGACACCCTTTCAACTAAACCGAGACACAAATCACGAAACAAAGCATCCGAAGACAACTAAAACAAACTAAACTCGATGGGATCGAAACTGATGAGACGACAGGCGGCGCGGCGCGGCCCGGCGGTCAGAACTCAGAAGCCGTGGATCTTGACGTTGGCCTTGGTGGCCATGCCGGCCTTGACGAGGAAGGCGGCGACGGCCTTGCGGTGGTCGCCCTGCAGCTGGATGACGCTGCCGAGCTCCTCGTCCTCCACGACGACCCCGCTGCAGCAGAGCTCCCGCTTGAGGTCCCGGAGGATCCGGGCGTAGTTGTAGGCGGCGCTGAGCCCCTGCACCGTGGTCAGCGTCTTCTTCCCGTTGCGCTGCTGCACGCGGAGGTGAACCACGTCGTCCTTGGGCGCCGCCCCCGCGCCGCCGACGCCGCCGTCCTCGTCGGCGTCCGCGAAGGGGTCGAACGGCGAGAGCAGGCCGCCGCCGATGCTGACCGCCGCCGAGCCGGGCATGAACTGGTCGTCCTCCTCTCCCTCGCGGCCGCGTGGGGCGTCGGGCTGCTTCTTCTTCCCGGCCGGGAGCAGGTACTTCTCCTTGGACGGCGCGCGGCCCTTGCCGCCGCCGCCGCTCTTACTAGCCCCGCCCTTCTTGGCCGCCGCGGACGACTTGGCGCGTACGGCCACGGGACCGGCGCCCTGCTCCACGTCGGAAGAGGAGTCGTAGCTCGCCAACCCCCACCCCTCCAACGCGAGCCCCGGCGCTGGCGCCGGCGCCTTCTTGGCGGTCTTGGTCTCCACCTCGGACGGCGCCACGCCGCTGGCCTCCAACTTGGACGACGACACGGCTGCGGTTGCGGTTTGCTGGGTTTTGGGGATTCTTGCGCTGGAGGTCGATGCGATCTTCTTCTTGTTGGCGTTCGTGGTTTGCATTGTGCTCTGCACGGGGGGCGGCGGCGTGGATTTATACGCGGCTCCTGGGAACAGAAGCGGAGTGCGCGTCGGGGACGAGAGGGTTGCTTGTGCCGTGCGCGGCTGGACCGTGGCCGTGTGATGCGGCCTCTACGGTTTCTGATCCGGCGGAACAAAACTTGGCGGCCACGGTCTTTCGATTGGCAATTGTCTGGTGCAAACTACTCAATCTGAGCAAACTTGAAAACTAACAAATCAGGATCACTAGATGTTGATCCAATAAATAGGGTGAGGGATGAGATTTTTTTTACGCTTAAGCCCCTCACCTGACGGCTATTTTTTTTACGCTTAAGCCCCGTCACCCCATTTATTAAATTAGCACCTAGTAGTCCTGATTGATAGTTTACAAGTTTGCATATGTTGTCCTGCCGCCACCGCAACGATTTCTTGATGGACAGACTGTGCAGTGGGCCCGGGTGTCAAAGGGTAGCGAGGGACTTTAGATACGAACTCACTTACGGAGTAGTATACATGTGTAATGTAACTGCAATTACCAGGGAACGGGTCCATGGTCCAGACTCTCCAATGAGACGCTACCCATCAGAGTTCAAACCCTGATGATCATATATTTTTCTAGAAATTTTAGGGTACATGTGCGCGTTCGGTGGTACTGCGTGTTTCTCGCGCACGCGCGCTGGAGGTGACAACGCCTCCCAATCTTTTCTTTGCGTATATACGGACATGCACGCATGTGGTGTGCGTGTGTGGGTTGTATGCGTCCAAATTGTGTACCCGATAAAAAAAACTGCAATTACTAACAGCCGAGTGTATGATCATGGAAGACGATGAACTATCAGCAGGTGGCCTAACAAGACAACAAGAACTCGCAACCTCTGGATATCAATATGATTACTTTTTTTATTTGATGAGATATTTTATGGAAATACTTCTACCCATCTCACTATCAAAAGATCAAACAAAGTAATAATACACTAATATGTGATCGAATTATAATGTTGGAGAAGACAAGTAGTTGTCATAGGAAAAAGGAGAGAGAAAGTTCATTTTACAGTCCTCAACTATGAAAAACCTTTAGCTTTTCAGCTCTCAGCTATAAAATCGTTTACCTTTCAATCTCAGCACAAATTTAGAGTAGTTTAATCTGGTGACACGATTTAAATTCAAAAAAGCTTCACTTCGAGAGCTCCCTTTACTCAGCAGCTGTTGATGCTGGGCTCGACCAGGGTTGGTAAAGAGCAGAAACACATTTTGAAAATAGATCAGAACCAGCTTTCGACAACAGATGTCAGCCAATGTGACTCAATCATCAGTATCCAGCACGGCAAAAAAGAACACAAGTAAAAATCTGTGCACAAAGTTACAGCTTTAAGAAAGAATGCTCATGACTTTTGACAGCAGGGTGTAGTACTTAGTACATACAATACAGAATATGTCAATATCTCTTATATGTTTACGTGGCTTGCACATAACAAAATTGCCCGTAAGGTTAAAATCCAAGTGTGGGGGAAAACTCGACACTGAAGTGACACTACTATCAAGGTAATTTAGGTAATCTTCTTGGCAAAATGAAGATTACGTAAATCAATGGCGACATTGCTATTATTGTAGCTGAGCCAAGTCACTGAAGAGAAGATAGTAGGCTACTCCTAAAGCTCTACATCCATTCTAGAGAATGGAGTCTGAACAAATGAAGGGCAATGAAGTAATCTGTTCTAATATTTTACAATGCAAAATTTTCCCTATTGTCTGACGACCTTCAAGGTAATAGTTGTGTCTGGTACTGACCTTCTGAAATCTTTTCTTTTCAGTCTCACCTTCTGGATTCTGATAACAGTAATACTCTTCAAAATAGCGTATCTCCTCAGCTAGCCATTACGGTTAACTGATGGCTTCTTCCAGAACAGTCTTTTGCACTCTAGAAATTTCATTCACAAATAAAATTATTTTGGTGTCTGATCTATACAGTTCCTGTATCTAACCAGGCAGTCAACTTTATGACATATGGTCTCATCGAACAGGCGGTGCTAAGCCATGTGTCTTCATCATGCAATGGTATTTCGGGTTTACTACTGCACCCACTTGCATGCAGAGCTCAATGACAGCAGGCGCATGACCATAATAATCCCTCCCGCCGTCCACAAGGACCGGTGGGTCATGAGGCCGCCGATGCCACACAATCTTCTGAGGAACTAGGTCATCCACTCCGGCCTTGTCCCACTTGTGCATCCCTTTCCAGCCCTCAAACTTGAATACCCCACACATTCTGGCCTTGTGCCCTGACTGCCCGATATGCACTTCAGAGCAATGCTTACAAACTTTGGATGGATACACCAAGAGGAGTTTTGTGACACCTAATCTCAGGCTTTCCCATGCATCTAGTGTTCTCTGACCGATATATCTGAGTTCATCTGGCAAGATTGGAGCAGGTTGCTGATTGTTGGTTTTGAGTGTGGTAGATATTTGATCACTTTTGTATAGAATCTCATCAGGTATGTCTGCACCAGCATGATGGCAGAGCTCAAGTACAGCTGGGACACGAGTGAAGTCAAACCGCTGGTCATGCTTTATCTCATCCTCAAACATGTTTTTCTGGTGGAAAGCCTGAACAGGAACAAGGATGTCATTCAAGTTGCCTGGATCCCATTCATGTGGTCGGTCCTTGATCATACGCTTGAAACCATAGCATGTTTTCATCTGATGACCCGTGGCTCCAATGTGAACTTCAGGACAGAACCTTCAGTCCAAATCAATACAGAAGGTGTTAAACAGACTCATAAAATGCAGAAATATTCAGGGCAAAATCAATAAACTGTAATCAGGCATAAATATCACAGAGAACGCTTAGCTTGGCATCACAAGAATTGGATTGTGTTTATAAAAAACTAGAATGGTGAAGATACACAAGAAAAACAGTAACCTATCCATTCATAGTATCTCTACTTTATTCTCCATTTCTTCAATCCTTTTGATACTTGCCTAATTCAAGATGCTATAGTTTTTTTTTAAAAAAGAAAAAAGCACTTCCAGCAAATCATCAATAACGAGTACTATATGTAATACTGCCATACTGGGTTTACTATCGTTTTACAGTTAGGACAAGAACTTCACATTTATTTTCCTTACTTGCATGACTGAACAGGAACAACTTTGAGCAGTCTGGAGACACCCTCATAGACAACCTCCCTTGCCCTGACCACCTCCTCTGCGACCGGGATCATCCGCTTGATTGGGTATTCCTTTGACCGGTTCTTAATCCTCTTAAGAATCATTGGCCGCAGCTGCTTCCAATCCACCCTCGAAGTGGAGTAGTGCCTCTGGTTCAGAGCTATGCCACACAGCTCCAAGCAGATGTAGCTCCCGGCTCTTCGCCCCAGAGACGCCATTGTAGCACATATACAACAAGCCTACAAGTTCAATTTGAATAAGCGGGTCTGCGGGTGAAACCAATTCGCCCCAGAGATGCCATTGTAGCACACATACAGCAGGCCTACAAGTTAAGCGGGTCAAACAAACACCGAAGAGCATTAGCGTGAGATATCGGTAACCAGCAGATAATGTGATCGAAACTTCCTATAAATGTTGATTCGAACTAAGAAATCCTACTGGATCAGAAGAACTTACTAGTCGAGGAGGTCGATCTGACGAACCGCGCCCGGCCCCGAGACAGGGCCGAAGCCACTCGCCTTATGCCACCTGAAGACGGCTCCTCTTAAGGACACTACTATGCTGCCGTCGCCGCCCGCTCGCCGAAACTGAAACAGGGGAGCATTCCCTCGTCGGCGCCGGAGAGCAGGCGGGAAAGCACCGGCGCCGGAGCGCGACGAGAGTTGGCGTTCGAGAGAAGGAGATGGCGTGCCGCGAGCAGATGGGGCGCGAGCAAGGAGAGGAGGCGACGACGACGACGGGCGCGCGGAGATGAGAAGGCGGCGGCGCGGCCGCAGGCGGAGCCGGCGTGCGGGAAACGAAGAGGCGCGACGTGGACGGCGTCTCTCGATGCGGCAGAGGGAGACCGAGTTGGGCTCGGCTAGCTTGGCGGCGGCGATGCGGGGCCGTTGATCAACTTGGGCTGCAATTTTTTTTTTGGGAGAATCATTAACTTGGGCTGCTGCTATCTTCTGCTTAACCTTGGCCTCAATTGGGCCACAAACCTTCGCTTTTGGCACAACAATATCTCGTCTTTCAGCCCAAACATGGCGTGCCGGTTCTCTTCTTGATTGGTAACGAACGGCTGTGATCTACGTGGCCCGCATCCATTGGCTGTGACACAGGGAGCCCGCGGCGGTAACCTCACCTGATATCTCTTCGCACCGCCTTAGGCTGTCTCCAACAATGAGTAGGCAAATACTACATCTTTGGGTCATACACAGTGAATGCATCACCACCCAATTTTTACTCCTCTCCAACAGCGAACCAAAAACGAGAACGCAAATCTCGTCCCGCGGCCTCCCCTGCTCTTCCTCCTCCGCCTCGCTGTCCTCCGCTCACTCCTCACGCTGCCGTCCTCCGCCTCCGCCTCGCCGTCCTCTTCCTCGCGGCCTCCCTCCCGCTGTTCCTCCTCGCGCCACCGTGGGCTCGCTCCCCGCGCCTCGCCGTAGGGAAGGCGCCGTCCCCCTCCGCCTCGCCCCGCCTGCGAGTTCCCCACCGCCCACGGAGCACAGCGCCGCCGCCCTGCGCCTCCCCACCGCGGCGCGAGATCCCGGCCAGCCCCGGTGTCGCAGACCGGCGAGCAGGGGCGGGCGTGGCGACTTGGAGGTGGCGGTGGCCGCCGGTGGCTGGCGCGGCGACTTGGAGGTGGATCTGGACTCGGTCGAGCGCACGGGAGCCCTAGCGACCCTGCCCCACGGCTGCTCACGGGCCTTCCCCGGCGGCCGGCGCGCGTGAGAGGGTGGAGCGGGAGCGGGAGAAGGAGAGGGAGCAGCGCCTCGACGACGTGATGGAGCACCGGCGATTTGCGTCTTGGAGAGAGAAGGTGCAAAAATGAGTCCTGGTTTGGCTCGTACCCAAAATGGGTAGGGTACCGCGAATGCGTCGTCTATTGAAGCGTGCTAAACTACTGTGCACAACCTTTTTTGCATTTGGGTTGCCCTTTGCATGAGCTGTTGGAGACGGCCTTACCGGGCCTATAAAAGGTGAGCCCCGCACGGGCGCTCATCCTGTTGATTGGCATCACCATCTAATCCCGACGAGGAAAAGACCTTATCAGACGCTAATCTTCTCATCATCAAGGTAAATCTCCCCATTGACAGTTCTTCGCCGAGTCAGGGGTTAGTGCGGTCGTCGGATCTATGGTTCGTTTTAGCCGCCGCGTTAGTGCTATGGTTCGTGGGGTTACGTCTGATCCATGTGGGTTTGTAGGGTTTGTAGTCAAATCATGTTCCAGCTCATTTGATCGATTTGGCCAAATCATCTCAAATTCCGTGGGATGGTTCTCCCGATTTTGGCGAAAAAGATTGGGGTACGTATACTTCGTTAGTTCTAGACTAGATTCTCATTTGCCTTTGACTGGGTAAATACTTTTATATAGAACTGATTACTTACATTTTGATTTGTATGAGATTGATAAATCCTGTAGAACACTGATGTGATTATTGTCTGTCAGTAGTCTGGCCCTTTGGGATTCCTAATTACGTACTGTGATGGGATTATTGTCGGTCTGGCCTTTTGGGATTCCTAATTGTTTGTATGTTTAATATCGTTTATTTAGTTATTAGTTATTTATTTAGTTAATTAGTTGTGATGTTTTTATTGTTCATATGTTAATACTGTACCTATACATGTCATATGTAGAACTCTTTAGTAGAGAAAAATTTTGTTTGTACATTGGCCGTATATGAATCTATTGGATACCGCAATGCCCGAAATTAGTTTCCTTTGTTGTCATCCTACCTATTTTTGTTCATAACCCAGGCTTGTTTCTGTAGCATATATGATTAATAGCTCTATTGTATTTGTTGTTACTAGTTTATTAGGTGCAGCTTTTGTGGATCAGAGTAATCATTATATTTTTTCGAAGATTATTGCCCAGGCTACTTATACTAATCTCTCAGATGTCAATGCACAGTCTTTGTGATTTGAATTCCATGTTAATCACATACCTCTATGTCCATTTCAGATGCAGATCTTCGTGAAGACCCTCACCGGCAAGACTATAACCTTGGAGGTCGAGTCCTCTGACACCATCGACAACGTTAAGGCGAAGATCCAGGACAAGGAGGGCATCCCTCCGGACCAGCAGCGCCTCATCTTCGCAGGGAAGCAGCTCGACGATGGCCGCACCCTTGCTGACTATAACATCCAGAAGGAGTCCACTCTCCACCTTGTCCTCCGTCTCCGTGGTGGCATGCAGATCTTCGTGAAGACCCTCACCAGCAAGAGCATCACCCTGGAGGTTGAGTCCTCTGACACCATTGGCAATGTAAAGGCGAAGATCCAGGACAAGGAGGGCATCCCTCCGGACCAGCAGCGCCTCATCTTTGCAGGAAAGCAGCTCGAGGACGGCCACACCCTTGCTGACTACAACATCCAGAAGGAATCCACCCTCCACCTTGTCCTCCGCCTTCGTGGTGGTCAGTGAGCTGTGCCAGCTTAGAGGTGTGGTCATGTTGTTTGCATGTTAAGTGTGGTCGAGTTCCAGTTAAGCTGAATAAGCATACTATGTCATTTGTCATCGTGCTAGTATCAGTATGTGTGGAGGCCTTGTGAGCCTTTTGGATGGTCTCTTGCTTGAAACAATATTATCTAGTTCTACTTGAATATCTGGTGATTGTCTCTATTTGTGTTACTTGAAACAGTATATCAAATTCTACTTGAATATCTGGTGATTCTCTCTCTTTATTTGTGTGTTTATTTTGGATGCTTGATTGACATGTAACATGATTTAGCATTGATGTTTTGATCATGTTTTTCTGCATCAACTTGTGCTCCTATTGAATTTTTCAGTGTTTCCATAATGTGCAGTGTTTGTAGTGTTCATTCAAATATATGACAAAATGATTGTACTTTTTTGTTTGTTCTCCATAAAAGCAAACTGTGCCCAAGTGTTTCGCAGTATCTGGAGAGCATGAAAGCAAACTGAATCCAAAAACTGTGCACCAAGTGCCCAAGATCTTTTCAATCTGAAGAGCTAACAACAGGGATAATAATTGCCTCATCTCCTTTCTTTGCAGTTGTGGATATCTCAGTTTGCTATCATGGTACCACATATTGTGTTTAATCTAATTTAAATTTAGTTTAGTCAGATGATTATCAAACCGCCAATTTTTATATCTCAAGTTGCTAATATGTTTTTTTGCTCGAACTAGTCAATTTGCTAATATCATGCTACCACATAGCATTTTAATTTTGATTTTAATTTAATTTAGTGAGATGATTAAGACTTCATCAAGGGCCAGCCTTAAGGCTGTATCTCTTTTGCCTTGATAATGGATGAGGTTACCAAGAACATACAAGGGGATATCCCTTGGTGTATGTTGTTCGCTGATGATATAGTGTTAGTGGACGAAAGCTAGGCGAGAGTAAATAGGAAACTAGAGTTATGGCGACAGATTCTTGAGTCTAAAGGTTTTAGATTGAGCAAAACTAAAACCAAATACATGATATGCGATTTTGGTGGAGTTGTACAGGAGGAGGGAGATGTGAGTTTGGAAGGTCAAGTAGTGCCTAAGAAGGATACCTTTCGGTATCTGTGATCGATGCTACAGAGGGATAAAGATATTGATACGGACGTTAGCCATAGAATCAAAGCAGGGTGGATCAAGTGGCGACAAGCTTCTGGCATTCTCTGTGATAAGAGGGTACCACAAAAGCTAAAAGGCAAGTTCTATAGAACTGCGATTAGACCGGCTATGTTGTATGGAGCAGAATATTGACCTGCAAAGATTCGACATGTTCAACAACTGAGTGTTGCAGAAATACGTATGTTGCGATGGATTTGTGGTCACACAAGAATGGACCGAGTTCGAAACGATGATATACGCGATCGCCTAGAGATAGCACCAATTGAAGAAAAGCTTGTCCAACATCGGTTGAGGTGGTTTGACCATGTTCAAAGAAGACCTACAGAGGCACAAGTGCATTGTGGAGTCCTAAGCCAAGCTAATAATATGAGGAGAGGTAGAGAAAGACCGAATTAACATGGGGGAGAGAATAAAAAGAGATTTGAAAACTTGGGATATACCTAGAGATCTATGTTTGAATAGGAGTACTTGTAAAGCAGCTATTGAAGTGCCTGAATCGTGACTTGGGGCTCTCGGTGGGTTTCAACTCTAGCCTGCCCTAACTTGTTCGGAACTGAAAGGCTATGTTGTTATTGTTGTTGTTTAGTGAAATGATTACCAAACCACCATTTTTTATATTTTCAAAAGGCACAGTTTGACAGCGATAGATGCTACCTCACCATGTCACATTTGGAAGATTTAAAAGCCCAAAATGAACTTCAGCATCAAATGTGCTATGTATGCTTGCAATTTCAAGCTGTGTTTTGGGATAACTTATTATGGAATCACTGTGACATTGCATGATCAACGTAAAAAAAAGAAAAGAAACTGCATGATCAGGCTATTCCATGAATAGCCATCCGTCCACAAAAGAATGCAATTCTCGCTTTCCGAGAAGTCAATAAGTTTGAACTTTGACCAAAATTATATAAAAAAAATACTAACATTCCTGATATAAAATTAGTATCATTAGATTTGTCATAGAATATATTTTTATAATAAATTTATTTAGAGACATAAAAATTAATACTATTTGCTATAAACTTGGTCAAACTTGAGCTAGTTTGACCAGCATGGATCCCATAATTGTATTTTTTTCTGGACGGAGGGAGTAACCATAGGTGTCTTGTTAAGCTCCTTTCTTAAACTTTTTCTCAGAAATAAGGTGGGAACAACCGAACAAGCAGCTGCCTGTGGGGTTAAATGTCGCCGTGTAAAAAAGGCGGCGCCCAGCTCCAATGGGATAGGATTCCGTCGAACTGCCGTTTCCCACGCTCGCATGCACAACCTGTCCCATGCCCGCTAATTCGCCCTGCCTGCATGCGCATCGTGCGGCCGTCGCGTTAGTACAACTCGCTCGCAATCCGCCTCGTCCGCCTCGATTCGACCCGCCCCCATCCGCGCACCCCGTCCCCATCAGTTCGCCCAGCCCCGCAGGCGCACCCTGCCCCGTTGTGCCCCTGACCGCCGGCCCCCAGCAACGTACGCCACACGCCACGTCTGCCCATTCCCAGCGCTCGTGTCGTGCCACCATCACTCCCCCACGTCCCTGACTCTACGAACAGCATGAAACACGTGCAACATGAAAACACTTAAATGCAACATATGTCTGAAACAAATGAAACATCTCGAACATACGCTTGCACATATGTGTAAAAACATATGCAACATCCAGATAGAAATACTTGCAATTTGCAATATGAAAACACTTGCTGCAACGAAAGACTAGAACAGATAAAACATTTAGAACATACTGTTGTAACATGTGTGTGAAACATATGCAATATCCAGATAAAAAAACTTGCAACATACGTCTGGAATAGATGAAACATTTTGAACAAACTCTTGCAACATGTCTCTGAAACACTTGCAACATATGCAACATCCCCGATCTACTTTTGTAATATCCATATAAAACAACTGCAACATACCTCTAAAATGTCTGAAATACTTGAAACATATATTTGCAACATAGGGGAGGGGAAGCACCTGTGCCGGTCAATTCCGGTCGTCGGGGTGGAAGCCGGCGGCGAGTGGTGGCGCACGAGCAGCACTAGCATCCAGCACCACCGCCACCAACACCGGGCTTGGGTTGGTCGGGCGGGCGACGCGCAACGGGAGGGAAGGGACGGTGTGCGCGACGGGAGGGAGCGGGCGGTGCGCGCGATGGGAGGGGGCGAAAGGCACGCGCGACGGGGGCGTGAGCAAGCGGTGGCGGATGGGGTGCGCGGCAACAACTAGGGGAGTGCGCGTCCACGTCTAGGATGGGGCTGCCGCAAGGATGGGTGATTTTTTTTAATAAACTCGAGAGCAAAGTGAGCGGCGGGGTAAAAGCGCAAGCAACGAGGTGGTGCGCCTGCGGATTTGCTCATGTCGGACGTAAGACACATAGCGTTATCGAATATTTAGATATGCAGGAAACAACCAAAAGTGTAATCCTCAGTGGATCTGAACGCTAACTAGGCTGTGATTTTCCAGGAACGAATTGTATTGTATAATGGGTATTTAGGGTATTTACAATCCATGAAACGAATTTACTATGTACCATAGCTACGTTGAGTAAAGTGATCATTGCAAGCTACAATAGGTCAACTACTCATCTGAAGAATTGTGTATGATCTGATAATGGCTTAGGCTTCAAGTCTTACAACCAAAAGCTATCACGTTTCAGTTACTCAATTAACAGTTGGATACATACCATGTGCTAGTAACCACCAGAAATACTATTAGTTTTTTTACTTGGTTTAACTGTGTAAATTAGCTGCGTACTCACCAATCAAATCCAACAACAAATTGGACATAGAAATACGGGAGAAGTTTGCTTACATTTGTTGGAAACGTCATTTTATCAGTAGCAGGAGATTGTATGGTTTGACTAATACGTACACCAAGACTGCCCAATCATGATAGGGCCTAAGTTGCACATCATTCTTGTATGTGTCTGTATTTTTTTTTAAGCTTCGAGCTTGAAGAAGTGTTACTGATAAACCTTGTTCTCATCTTTCTTGACTTACATGTACGTTTGACTAGCCTAAAATTCGCTTCACGATGAAGTAGCACTTTGTTACTGCAACACCTTGATAAGCTTAATGATCAACTAGCACTGATCTTATCTTGACTATCTCGTTTTTTTACTTGATTGTTTTGATTCTGTGAGATAAGCACAATCAGCATGCACTTGAAGGTCCTTTTGGTCATCGTTATTTGGATAAAAAAAAAAGAAAATATTTTTTCAATGTATTTTTGTTTCAGTACATTTTGTTGATAATATATTACTGTTTGGCTTGAGGGTTGATAATCTAACAGACATAGCATGTTCTTGGTATTCTGAAATGGAAGGCAGAAGTGGCTATGATAAAAGGTCGCTGTCATGTTGAATACATTAACTCATTTCAACTGGGAAATAAAACTTGTTTCTTTTTTCCCCTTTGCATGCACAACTCAGTTTTCTTCTGAACAAATGACGAAGAATACAGTGGTAATTTGTGGCTTTACTTTTATTGAGTAAATCCGGAAACTGTACAGAAAACCATTAAGTAGACGACCATATGCTTAATTAGTTTTCAGTACCTAAAGCTTCTATGTTTTTTTTTCAAAAGAATGAAAGTTTTCTTAATATATATGTATATGCAAGTGAAAAGATTATGTGATCATTATTTATAGGTTCGTGGAAAAAGATCTTGAAGGTACCTAACCATTTAATTTCCCCTCGTGACTCTTGTACTACACCACTACGTATATTTCTTCGAGTTTCCATAACTACCAGAATACGCTTTATTCAATGTTGGTTCGATATTGAATCTAAGAACAATGCATCAGAATCAATCTACCCCCTAAATATCAGACTAGAGAAAAATACAGAGTACGGGATCACAGCTAGCTAGCAGCTTAGAGTTCAAGTCTTTGACGTCGCACTTTTTAGCGACACGCCATACTCTCTGCATCATCTCGAAAGTGTGGATTACACAAGTGCACTGGCCACACTGGGCACGAAGAATCTCCAGCCTACAACTAATACCGTCGGCGATGCATAATTTGTTGGTAAACTAGCGGCCTTCAATCTCTATATGATAATCATCATGTGATTACCTACCTACCGAATGTAATAATATGCTCCACAGATGCCTGATCCAAGACTTACGTATATATTGTTTCAGATCCTATACAGGAACACATGCCATTGTGCTCCTGAAATACACTGATCCCCAGGGACATGACTAATTTAACTCCTAGGCCACATGGTGACATGATCATATAAGAAAAAGAATGCAACTTCAAGGGCGTATGGGCTTCTGGAGCCACTATATACTAATACTGAAGAAAAAATGCTGGCTTACTATCATTTATGTGCAGCCTAAGCAACTGAACTATAAAGCAGGCTGCAAGTTCTGGTTCGCCTCAAAATTCAGCAAGAAAGCAACTCTCTCATCAATCATCGATCATTCCCAGCATGGTTTTCAGGCTTCTCTTCGGATTTGTCTTTCCTCTCTTCCTACAATCCTCATCATCAGCGCAATTCAATCCATTACAACTAGGGCTACAACAATCCTCGCCATCAGGGCTGAGGGTTGGCTTTTACCAGTACACGTGTCCGAATGCGGAGGCCATTGTTCGCGATGAAATGACCAAGATCATCTCCCAAGTCCCAAGCCTCGCTGGGCCTCTGCTCCGGATGCACTTCCATGACTGCTTTGTGAATGTAAGCGTGATCATGCATTTGAGCCTGTTCTGATGACGAACTGCTTCAGCTGTGTTCAGTAGGTATATTGAGTGTGCTACGCTATGCTGCAGGGTTGCGATGGTTCTGTTCTTCTGAATAGCAGCATACCGGGAGTACCAACCGAGAAGGATGCAATTCCGAACCTCACCTTGCGAGGCTTTGGCACGATCGACCGTGTGAAGGCGAAGCTGGAGCGGGCCTGCCCTGGAGTGGTGTCATGTGCTGATATCTTGGCTCTGGTAGCAAGGGACGTTGTTGTACTGGTAAGAAATAGGATTAATCTTGATCATTTATTTCTGTTTTGATATAGTGATCCTTTAATTCTTGAAGTACGATAATATAAGTAAACATATATATTGGGTACAAAATCTCCCTAATTGGCTGGTTCACAAGGATAATGGCGGTAAAATGGCAGTGACTAAGTTAGTTTGAGCATCTTTATCTGATAACTTGCCAGTGTTGTCTCTCTTGCTGGTAAAAGTTACTACTGAAGTGCTGAACGACTGTAGTTAAATTAACCCTGGGGTTTTTTTTACTGTTTGTTGTGCTGTGCAACAGACCAAAGGGCCTCATTGGGATGTTCCAACCGGGCGGAGAGATGGAAGAAGATCGGTGAAGCAAGATGCTCTGGACAACCTCCCTGCGCCCTTCTTTGATGCTGGTCGGAACCTGTTCCAGTTCTTCATCCCCAAGGGCCTCGATGCCAAGGATCAGATTGTTCTGCTAGGTAAATAGTAAAATATAAAATCCTCCAGGAGCTAAATTCGATGCATTATCTTTAGTTGAAAAATGCATGGCACCCGGATGCATGATTGATACTGCTGGATCTCGCCTGGTTCTTGTAGCCCATTGTTCTTTAAAAATCTGCAGCAGCAACATTCCCCGATAAAGGTGACCATTTGTAGTTTTACTACGAAGCAACTTGTGTTAGTGAAAAAAGTCAACTGAGTTGGGAAAAACGAGACTACGTGGTTCTTGGTCTAATCACATGACATCACACAGAATCCAGGGATAAACAGAAACCACTTCATCATTCCAAAAACAAATGTGAACTTTCTTTTCTTGATCCTGCCATTATATACATTTGTTTCAAATATGAACTTCCCTTGCATATGCATGCAGGAGGGCACACTCTGGGGACGTCCCATTGCTCGTCGTTCGCGGACCGGCTGTACAACTTCAGCGGCACGATGATGGCGGACCCGTCGCTAGACAAGCGCTACCTGCCGCGGTTGAAGAGGAAGTGCAGCAACCCCGGCGACACGACGACGCTGGTGGAGATGGACCCCGGCAGCTTCCGCACGTTCGACGCGAGCTACTACCGGCACGTCGCCAGGGGCCGGTCGCTCTTCGCCTCCGACCAGACGCTCATGAACGACGCCTTCGCCAGGGCCTACGTCCAGCGGCAGGCCGCCGTGGCCGCCGCCGGCGCCTACCCCGCCGAGTTCTTCGCCGACTTCGCCGCGTCCATGGTGAAGATGGGCGGCGTGCAGGTGCTCACCGGCGCGCAGGGGGAGGTCCGGAGGCACTGCGCCGTCGTCAACTAGCGCAGAGATGCATGTGTGCATGTATAGTACTTTAGCTCTCCGTTACTTTAATTGATTATTAGAGTGACGTGGATGGATTGTAAGGAGGATTACTGGTGTGATTAGTGGTCAATTTTATTTCTCCTATCCAATGCCATTGTGTAGAAAGAAAGGTTCATGCATGTGCTGTAAGTTTCAGAGTGTCCAAAATGTATCATCCTGTGTACGTTCATTTCATCAGTTCGTTTGTAACATTTTCATGTCATCAAATAAACTTCTTGCATTGGTTCATTCAAATTCAGTGATGTAATAGCGGCGTTTTATTTGTTCTCACTTAGATTGTCAGGTGTTTTATTTTTATTTTTTGAAGGAAAAAGGTGTTTTATTTGGTTATTACTGGGCATCTGTAACTGTAACAGTGTGTTGCTTTGCCTCAGTCGATTGATCGATCTCGCGGCTGCGTGCAAGAGTAGGATACTTGAGGATGAAATATGCTTTCTGACCGAAAGCGACCCTATCTGATGGACGAAGCATAAGAACACGTCAATAAGCTAGCTACCTCCACATGCATGGATCACCACATCCAACTGGTCAACTGCTCAACCTTGCCTCGCACTCCCACCAGGCCCCAGTTGCACTTTCCAGCCTGTTGTTCTTGCTAAATATCCAGTAATTCATCGGCAATTCGGCACTGTTTATTTTACGTTAATCTTTTCTTCATTTCGGAAAAGTGCTAATTGTCTAAATTGAAAATAGAAAAGGACATTGTTCATAAAACCAACTATTCACGTCATATTTATTTCATCTAGCCATATAAAATTATACAATTAGGAGATATAACTTGAAAAAAAAATACAATAGAACAATGTATTTTATTTAGTAAGTGGTCCTTAAACTTGTCTCGTGGTGTCTAAGTCCCTGAACTCTCAAAATGCATTTTTCAAGTACACGGATTTATCTTAAGGTGTCATCTAGGTCCACAACTTCAAATTTTCATTTTTAGGTCATCAAACTTATCACAGTGTTATCTAGGTCCAAACAAGCTTCGACTAGCCCACATGTTGGTTTCTAGCGCTCCATCTACATGCTCTCCCTCCCTCTCTCTCTCTCTCTCTCTTCTAGATCCATTTCCGTGCTCTCCCCATCTATACACTTTTCAATCTAGTATGGCATCACATCAAGTCATCAACTCTGCAATTCCCAACCTGTGCCTTCATCATCCTCCACATTAAAGGCCACGACGTCATTAGTAATGGTGATGGCAAGGCCAAAGCTAGTGCTCCGTAGGCGGAAGATGTAGGTGAACAATTGCTTTGCCAATAAGCAACTGGTCAAGAATGAGGTGTGGATCCAATTGGTGTGGCATGTGTAGTTGTGATGCGGAGTAGATCAGATCCATTTGGACCTAAGTGACACACTAGTTTAGGGACCTAGATGACACACTGAGACAAGTCTTGGGACCTAAATGACACAAAAAGACAAGTTCGAGGACCGAAAAATGCATTTTAAGAGTTTGGAGATTTGAATGACATCATGTTACAAGTTCAGGGACCGCCCATGTATTTTACTCTATTTTATTTGTAATAGAGTTTCGATATCATAGTTGAGGAGACTTTTTTTTGCATACAATATGTAGAATTAGTAGAACTAATAAGAACTAGTACATGCTACATAACCTTAAGCTATGGAAACAACTACAAAATAGAGTTCCCATGTGAACGCTGAGATGCCGGTGTGCTAGTACCTTGGTGATGAGCGATTGACAACACGGTGTGCGTGTGACGTATCTCTCGGCAGGTTGTGGTTGTAGGTGACAGGTGGAGACAAGGTACATGCGGCGACGAGTGAAGAACGAGGATAGGATGTCGTTCCGAAGAACCGTGGGGGCGGAGAAGGGCGGATCGAGGCTTGCGTTCGAGGGACAGGCGATCGTGTGGTGTACGTCTACTGTACCTGGCTACACGGTGGGAGGACGTCGAGGGAGGTTTCCAGATTACGCCACAAAATTCAGGGTTCGCTGGTTGAGCCACAAAGCCATGCATCGTACCGGGACGCTCGTGCGGCGTGCGTTGGCCGAAGATGGAAATTCTGGCGATCGCGATACGATTTCGGATGGTCGTGTGGCGACATCGCGAGGATCACATCGCGGAGATGGAGGGATCGCGGACATCGCGGAATTTGCCATGGAGGACGTAATTGGAATTTACGCCCCTACGTTGGATTTATTTAGCGTAGGAGGTTATGTGAAAATAGGTCGTGCCATCCTTTGGATATATAAATATGTGGCACCTAGGGTTGAGAAGGGAGTGGAACGTTTTGGACTCTCGGCGAGTTACTATTCACGCGTGAACAGTACCCATAAACAGTACTCGTGCCCCGGGGTTCCCCGGTTCGATTTTCCTCTCTCCGGTCTAGCCTAGGGTTTGAATTCTAGTGAGAGGTTTTTGTTGATCTCTCCGATTAAGAGAGGGAGGATGTTCGGGCGGAGGCTAGATGCACTTTTGTAAGTTCAATTACTCAATTTAATCTTTCATCTATAATGATTGATCTTGTGCATCTCGATTGGTTCTTTACAATTCTCGTCAGCATCTGACATAGTTTGCTTGTTTTATTTTTATCTCAAGATCCGTAAGTCCGATTGACGTGATTCCAGTTGGGTTAGTTTCGTAATTTCATCTAGTTTAATCTGACAAATTTTTAGGTCGGTCGGAGTTACGGATTTTCGTCCACATCAGGTTTACTAGGTACATAGAGTTCTGGCCAGATTTGAAAAACGTGATTTAATCAGGTTTTGTGTTTAGGGGAAGGGTTAGAAATTATTTTTGGCTTCCGCGACCATTCACCCCCCCTCTGGTCGCCCGTTTTGATCCTTCAAACGCTATGGACAATAGGAGATAAGATGTGCTCTCACACATAGTTGTGTCGATGATATTTTGGCGTTGTAGGAAGCTTGTCTGGCCATAATAAGGTTGGGCTAACAGATAGGGGTGGGTATTTCGGTTCCTAGGTTTTTTCTTAAAAATTGGTTCCTAAAATATGGAAACTGATTGGTTCTAAAAAATTTTAGGAACCAAGCATTTTTGGTTTTTGGTTCCGTTCGGTCCGGTTCTCACCGAACTAACTGAACTTTTAGCAAAGGTTAAAACAACAAAAAAATGCAGTTTCTAAGAAAATTTGGGCAACACTACCTCTATTTTAGATAAAAATAATTGATAAGGAAAATATAAACATGGTAACACAAATATATAGCAATTCAAATATAAGATATCACACATAAACCAATATAGTACTACAAAATACAAGTAAGTGAAGCACAATTCATATATTTTGATTAGTTCTCGTTAATTTGGTTAACCGGGAGTAGGAACCAAAATTTCTTCGGTTATTTCGGTTCCTTGGTATCTAGAACCGAATGAGAAACCATCACGTTCGGGTTTGGTTTTCGGTTTCGGTTCCGATTCCTATTCTTTCGATTCGATTCTCGGATTCAGTTAGTTATGTGCTTACCCCTGCTAACAGAGGAGAAAGGACATTTTCAATGAATGAGATGAGGGCTAGGACAAATTCAACCATGGCAGGGGATCAAGCCCCCCAACATGATGCACCCTAAAGGAGAAGATGAGGTTGGAAAGGAAGTTATTGGAAAGATAAAACAACAAGAAAGTAATGAGAAGTGGAGAAGGAAGAAACACATGCAACTCATCTCTCATTGACTCCACTCCTCCATATTGAGGAAAATAATTGCCTTTCCCTATTGTCATATAGGGGAATGGAGTGAGAAAAAAACATACTACAACAAATCCCCTATCTCATCCCCTTTCTCTAAATGTTTTTCAATTCATTTCTCTATGGGAATTGCTTGCGCTCAGACGTTCGATGGGATAGGATTCCATCGGACGGTACCGAACGGCCCAACAGAAAAGCGCTGCACTCTCACCGTATCACTGCAATCCTTTCCCGTCTGCCTCACCCCGCAATGCACACGTACCCCGCCCCCGTTTGTCTCGCCCCGCCCTGTGCCCGCTGCTCCTTCCCCTGACCCCCTCCTCTCTCTCTCTCTCTCTCTCTCTCTCTCTCTCTCTCTCTCTCTCTCCGCGCGTGCGGAACCCTAGGGCCGAGATGAGGACGAGCACGCCACGCACCCCATCCGCCGGCCCCCGGCTCGCCGTAACCCTTCCCCCGGTGCCTGGGTCGTGTCCCTAGACTCTCTGAACATACCTCTGAAACACGAAACATTTGCAACATGAAACACTTGAATTCAACTTAAGTCTGAAGCAGATAAAATATTTGGAACATATACTTGCAACATGTGTGTGAAACATATGCAGCATCCAAATAAAACACTTGCAACTTGCAACATGAAAACACTTATTGCAACATAAGACTGTCACAGCTGAAACATTTCGTACATACTCTTGCAACATATGTGTGAAACATATGCAACATCCAAATAAGCACACTTGCAACATACGTCTGAAAAAGCAGATGAAACATTTGGAACGGATGCTTGCAACATACATGTACAACCATTGCAACATGTGCAACATCACGATCTATTTTTGCAACATCTATATGAAACACTTGCAACATATCTCTGAAGCATCTAAAACAATTGAAACATACTCTTGGAACATGTGCTTTTAATGCAACATCTCCTTGTTGCTCGACATAATGGAGGCTCGTCGGTGTGTGGTGTTCACTAGAGGCGGCGGGCCGGCGGTAGTGGCTGCACGTCGCTGAAGGGAGGCATCGGCCGCACGAGCGGTGGGGAGGCTGTGGCCATGCAACTTGGAGAGGGCAGCAGCGCGTCGCGCCTGGCAGGGACGGCAGCCGAGAGTCGTGAATCGGAGGTGGTCGCGCACTGTTTCTGGCAAGGCCAATGGATGAGCGGTGTCGGGTACCTTAGAATGGGGTACCCCAAGCGAAACATCAAATGGGTCGCTAAAGTCCCATCTAAAAAAAATATAAAAGCTAGAAGGTAAGTCGTGGGACCCTCACCCGCCACGACCGAGCCCACTGGGTCCTCCCCCTCCCCGCCTCGAGCCTCGAGCAGGAGGTCTCGGCATCCTGACGCAACCTCCACCTCGTGCAAGGCTCCCTAGGGAAGGCCTCGGCAGGGAACGCCATCTCCACCTCGCCCGAGGCTCTCCACGGAAGGCCTCGGCAGGAGGCGCGTTCTCCATATCGCGTGAGGCCTCTCGCCCGAGGCCTCGGCAAGGAGCCGGATCTCTGTCTCACGCGAGGCCTCATTCTCCGTGTCGCTCGAGGCCGGCTCGTCCGTGGTCCGTCGCCCCCCGCCTCGGTCGACCCTCCCGACAGCGTGTCATGTCTCATTAATGCTTCAACCACTCCCGCAATCTCAGCCGGACGGTGGCTCAACGCCACAGGATGGCCGACGTGACCCGAGGTTGCATCAGTGCCATACCAACCGGGACAGGGCACGGCGGGGATTACCGGCCACTGTGTCCTACCACTGTGTCCACGATCAGCGCCATACCAGCTGGGACAAGGTACGGCAGGGATTACCGGCCATTGTGTCCTACCACTGTGTCCACGATCAGCGCCATACCAGCTGGGACAGGGTACGATGGGGATTACCGGCCACTGTGTCCAAACGCTGTACCCATGATCAGCCGCCCGCTCAAGGCCTCGGCACTGTACACCAGGGCCTCGGCGATCTTGGGGTTCGTGCCTGCCGAGACCCCCCCACCGCAGTACAAGCCTCGGCACCGACCAAGTCGCGGCCTCGCGCACAGTCCGTCCATGGTGGCTTGCACGTTCGCCGCCGCGTCCACTCTGAGGCATTCCCGGGGCTCCCACGACGCACAGGATCTGATGGGACGACCACGCCACCCCAGTACTCCAAGGATGGACCACACCGATGACCACGCCACCACAGGAACAGGCCACAGGGCTCGGACGTGCCATCCCTATTGGCACGACGTCGCATAGTAATACATGTACGGTCCTTGTCCTCCCTTCAACTATAAAAGGAGAGGACTTGGGCCACTTAGAGGGGGGACATCTGGTAACACATAGACACGCACGCATTCCAGCCGCTTGAGAGCAACGTCTTAGACGGCCCACACGACACCTTGCCGAGACCTAGGACTAGTTCCCTCTCTCCCTTAGCTTGTAACCCCCTACTATAAGCACTTCGGTGCAAGGAATACAAGTTCGATCTCTCAGACTGGACGTAGGGCGCTGATTGCCTGAACCAGTATAAATCTTGTGTCTCTTTGCATCACCATCCGGGATCGGGAGCACGCAGAACAAATTCACTAGTCGGTTGAGGACCCCCCCCGGTCTAAAACACCAACAGTTGGCGCGCCAGGTAGGGGCTCTACGTGTCAGTTTCGTCATCCCAACAGGTTCCGGATGGTAGACCCCGTACGACCATTGCGTCTCGGCACCGTGGTTTGGTTCGGGAGCCTAGAGTTCATGTCTCTAGGGCATGAGTACGACATGGTACTCCTCGCTCCTCAAGCCCCACCGTCCAACGATGAAGTTACGCACCGGCAGCCCAGGCGCAGGCGGCGCTCAGGCGGCCGCTCTCGCCACGCTCGCCAGGCACGACGTGAGCAAGGCCACCCCGACGCTACATGAACCCGGGGTGGCACGCCACTCCCCGCTGATATCCTACAACTAGCTATTGGTACGGGGTCCCTGGCTGGGGACCTGTCTGGCCTGAGCTTGGACAAAGGAAAATCGCTGGTGGCTCGCGGCGATGCCCAGTCGTCAAGCTCCGCTCCACCACTCCCTGAAGAACCAACCCTGGCGGAGCAGAATCTAGCGACGACACCGTCCCCATACCCCTTTAGGTTGAGAAATGCCGCCGCTTCTTACGCCTACACATACGCTGCTGCTCACGAGGATCCCTCAGAGCGCTGCCAGCGCTTCGATCTCGACCTAAGCACCCACGCCGACTCCTCGGATGAGGACGGGGCATGGCCCGGAGTGGATTTCTCTAGGCTCCGTGACTCTAGGGCTTTGCGCCAGTTCTTGGCCGCAAGCGACTACTGCTTTGGTTACTCCGACTCCGACAACAAAGGCACTTACGATCCCACTCGCGAGTGTTTCCATGTCAGGCTCGGGATGCCAAGGGCAGGCGAAGAGGACGAGGCGGTAGGTAGCCACTCCCCGCTTCGCCTAGGGGCAGGCGCCGCCACGCCCCCACGCATCGCCCTACCGGCCGCACAAAATGAGAACGTCGCTCTTGCACGACCTCAGCGTCCAGACCTAGAGCAGCTCCGTGAGCTCCAGGCCAAGGTCGAACAAGAGCAACTCCTTCTGTAGCAGCTTCGAGACTCTCTTGAACAAGAGCAGCGAGGCCGCGGCGAAGGTGGGGGAGCCCGACGGAGGGCCCGCGATGTGCATCACCGCATCCACGACGACGAAGGGAGTGAGCAACCCCTAGTCTTCAATCGTGCTAGCCAGAACATCGTGGCTGCAGCAATGCTGGTCCGCGCAATGCCTGAGCCTTCTACCACGGAGGGGCGGTGGGTCCGCGGCGAGCTCCGCGATCTCCTAGAGACCGCCGCGGTTCAGTAGGCCGAGAGTTCCGCCTCTCGACGGCATGGGGGTGCCTCGAACCTTCTCACGGCACCGCCTCGGCAAGACAGGGAAGCCCCGGCTCGTCCTGAGCCCGACCAAGCGCCAATAGCCCACAGGGCCCCCGTGCTTCTAGACCGCCCCAGCAATCGACGCGAGGTGCAGGGAGATCACGAGGTAGTCAGTAGGTGACGATGCCACGACAATGAGGGGCTCGCTCGAGGCTACCAAACACACCAAGGCGGTCGCTACGATAGCGAGGAGGACTACAGTCCTTCCCCTAAACCGCCAGGCCCTCGGGTCTTCAGCAGGGCCATCCGCGCTGCTCCTTTACTCGCCCGGTAGCCGGCCAATCTCGCGAGGTACAGCGGCGAGACCAACTCGAAGCTCTAGCTTGCCGATTACCACCTGGCCTGCCAGCTAGGTGGCGTGGATGATGACCTGCTCATCATCTGCAATCTCCCCTTGCTCCTGTCGGACTCGGAGCGAGCCTGGCTTGAGCACCTTCCTCCCTTGCAAATCCACGACTGGCGCGACTTGGTTAGGATCTTCGTCGGGAACTTCCAGGGCACATACGTGCGCCCTAGGAACTCCTGGGACCTTAAGAACTGTCGCTAGAAGCCGGACGAGTCTCTCCGAGACTTCATCCGGCGCTTCTCCAAACAGTGCACTGAGTTGCCCAGCGTCGGTGATTCGGAGATCGTCCAAGCTTTCCTCTCTGGCACCACTTGTCGGGACTTGGTCCGAGAGTTAGGTCAGAATGTGCCGCGCTCTGCTACCGCGCTTCTCGACATCGCCACCAGCTTCGCCTCGGGTGAAGAGGCTATCGGAGCCATCTTCCCCGACACCGACACCAAGGGAAAGCGGAGGGACGAGGCCCCTGGGGCCTCAGCCTCCCACCTCCCTAAGAGAAAGAAAAAGGGGCGCCTGGGGAAGCAGGAGGTCCTAGAGGCTGATCTAGTCGTAGTCACGGAACGGAAGAACCCCCGAGGCTTTAAAGGCCCTAGGCCCTTCGACGACATGCTCAAGAAACCCTGCCCTTACCACCAAGGCCCGGTCAAGCACGCTCTCGAGGATTGCACCATGCTGCGGTGTTACTACGCCAAGCTCAGGCTCCCCGACGACGACGCCAAGCAGAAGGGCGCCGGCGGCCGGGACGAAGACAAGGGCGATGGGTTCCCCGAGGTACACAACACCTTCATGATCTTCGGTGGGCCCTTGGCCTGCCTTACGGCGCAGCAGCGCAAGAGGGAACGCCGAGAGGTCTTCTTGGTCAAGGTGGCCACCCCCCAGTACCTCGACTGGTCTCGAGAGGCAATCACCTTCGATCGAGATGACCACCCTGACCATATTCTAAATCCAGGGCAATACCCACTGGTCGTCGACCCAATCATTGGCAACACCCAACTCTCCAAAGTATTGATGGACGGAGGCAGCGGCCTCAATATCCTCTACGCCAACACTTTGGAGCTCTTGGAGATCGACCAGTCGAGGCTCCAAGGCGACATCACACCCTTCCATGGCATCGTGCCAGGGAAGCGCACGTGACCCCTCGGACGCATCGACCTTCCTGTCTGCTTTAGCACCCCCTCCAACTATCGCAAGGAAGTCCTCACCTTTGAGGTCGTTGGGTTCGGGGGAGCCTACCACGCCATTCTGGGGCGGCCGTGCTACGCCAAGTTCATGGCAGTGCCCAACTATACCTACCTCAAGCTCAAGATGTCAGGCCCTAGTGGTGTCATCACGATTGAGTCCACGTACAAACATGCATACGACTGCGACGTCGAGTGCATCGAGTACACCGAGGCTCTTGCGGAGGCCGAGACACTCATCGCCCACCTCGACCAACTCAGTGGCGAGGTACCTGACTCCAAGCGTCGCGTGGGGGCATTCGAGCCCGCGGAGACCATCAAACTCATCCTGGTCAACCCCGCCTGCCCCGACGACTGAGCGCTAAGGATCAGCGCCTCCCTCGACATCAAATAGGAAGCCGTGCTCGTCGACTTTCTCCACGCGAACGCCGACATATTCGCATGGAGTCCCTCATACATGCCGGGCATACCAAGGGAGGTCACCGAGCATGCCCTAGACATCCGGGCCAGATCAAGACCCACGAGACAACGCCTACGCCGCTTCGACGAGGAAAAGCGTAGGGCCATCGGTGAGGAGATACAGAAACTCTTGGCGGCCGGGTTTATCAAGGAAGTGTCCCACCTAGAGTGGTTGGCTAACCCCATGTTGGTCAAGAAGAAAAATGGGAAATGGAGAATGTGTGTAGACTACACCGGTTTGAACAAAGCCTGTCCAAAGGTCCCCTTCCCATTACCTTGAATCGATCAAATTGTTGACTCCACCGCAGGGTGCGAGACCCTGTCTTTCCTCGATGCGTATTCTGGTTACCATTAGATCAAGATGAAAGAGTCCGACCAGCTCGCGACTTCTTTCATCACACCATTCGGCATGTACTGCTACGTCACGATGCCCTTCGGCCTCAGAAACACAGGTGCCATGTACCAACGATGCATGACCCAGGCCTTTGGTGACAACATTAGGCGGACCATTGAGGCCTACGTAGACGACATTGTGGTCAAGACCAGGAAGGCCGAGGGCCTCGTCGATGACTTAAGGATAACCTTCAAATGCCTTAGGGAGAAGGGCATCAAGCTCAACCCCAAAAAGTGTGTGTTCGGGGTCCCCCGAGGCATGCTCTTGGGATTCATAGTCTCGGAATGCGGCATTGAAGCCAACCCAGAGAAGGTCTCGGCCATAACCAGCATGGGACCAATCAGAGACCTCAAGGGAGTGCAAAGGGTCATGGGATGCCTTGCGGCCCTAAGCCGCTTCATCTCACGCCTCGGCAAAAAGGGCTTGCCTCTGTACCGACTCTTGAGAAAGTCCGAGTGTTTTTCTTGGACCCCCGAGGCTGAGGAAGCCCTCGATAGACTCAAGAGGCTGCTCACCAATCCTCCCGTCCTGATACCCCCGACCATGGATGAGGCCCTCTTACTTTACGTCGCCGCAACGACCCAAGTGGTCAGCGCCGCCGTAGTGGTAGAGAGGCAGGAAGAAGGGCATACTCTGCCCACTCAACGACCTATTTATTTCATCAGCGAGGTGCTCTCCAAGACCAAAGCATGCTACCCCCACATCCAGAAGCTGGTCTACACCGTGGTCCTGGCCCAGCACAAACTGCGCCACTACTTTGAGTCGCACCCAGTGACTATGGTATCATCCTTCCCCTTGGGCGAGATAGTTCATAACCGGGAGGCCTCGGGTAGGATAGCCAAGTGGGCTGTCGAACTTATGGGGGAAACCTTGACCTTTGCATCTCGAAAAGCGATCAAGTCTCAGGTCTTGGCCGATTTCATGGCCGAATGGACAGATACCCAACTGCCACCTGCTCAAATTCAGATGGAGTGCTGGACCCTGTACTTCGACGGATCCCTGATGAAGACCGGGGCAGGCGTGGGCCTGCTCTTCATTTTGCCCCTTGGAGTACACATGCGCTACATGGTGCGGCTTCACTTCATCGCCTCCAACAATGTGGCCGAATACGAGGCCCTCATCAATGGCTTGCAAGTCACCATCGAGCTTGGGGCACGACGCCTCGACGTTCGAGGCGACTCGCGGCTCGTCATAGATCAAGTGATGAAGGAGTCAAACTGCCTCAACCCCAAAATGGAGGCTTACTGCAAGGTGGTACGATGCCTAGAAGACAAGTTCGACGGTCTCAAACTAAATCACGTCGCGCGAAAGTACAACAAGGCCGTCGACGAGCTGGCAAAGATGGCCTCGGCACGAGCCCCGGTCCCTCCGAACGTCTTCGCCAGAGACCTCCACAAACCTTCCATCGGTTGCACCTCGACAACAGAGGAGGGCCCACCTATGGAACCCATAGCAAAGCCCGATGCCCCCTCTGCTGCTAAGACCCCCTCGACCAAGCCCGAGGTCATGCAAGTCAACGCCAAGCCTCCACAGACTGATCAGGACGCGGATTGGCGAGTCCCATTCCTCGATTGGCTTGATCGGGGGGAGCTTCCTGACGACAGAACCGAAGCGAGCCAAAACCTACGCCCTCTACAATGACGAATTGTATAGGCGAAGTCCCTCAGGTGTCCTCCAACGTTGTATCAGTGCCGAGGCGGGCCAGGCCCTGCTTTGGGACTTACATGCAGGTGCCTACGGGCACCATGCGGCGCCTCGGACGCTCGTAGGGAACGCTTTCCGCCAAGGGTTCTATTGGCCGACGGCGGTCGCTGACGCTACCAAGCTAGTACGCTCCTGCGAAGGATGCCAGTACTATGCTCAGTAGACGCATCTCCTGGCCCTAGCCCTGCAAACCATCCCCATCACATGGCCGTTCACCGTGTAGGGGCTTGACATGGTCGGGCCTCTACAAAAGGCCCCTGAGGGCTACACCCATCTACTGGTATCAATCGACAAGTTCTCCAAATGGATCGAGGCTCGTCCAATCAGTTGAATCAAATCCGAGCAGGCGGTGCTGTTCTTCACTGACATTATCCATAGGTTGGGGTCCCCAACACCATCATCACCGACAACGGGACGCAGTTCACCAGCAAAAAGTCCTGACGTTTTGCGACAACCACCACATCCGTGTGGCATGGTCGGCCGTAGGACACCCAAGGACCAATGGCCAAGTAGAGCGTGCCAACGGCATGATCCTACAAGGCCTCAAGCCAAGGATTCACAACTGGTTGAAAAAGTTTGGCAAGAAATGGCTCGCCGAACTCCCGTTGGTCATCTGGAGTCTGAGGAACACTCCAAGCCGAGCCATGGGATTCACGCCTTTCTTCCTAGTCTACGGGGCCGAGGCCATCCTCCCCACCGACCTAGAATATGGTTCTCTGAGGCTGCAAGCCTATAACGAACAAAGCAACCGCACCACCCGAGAGGACGCCCTCGATTAGCTGGAGGAAGCCCGAGACGTCACGCTACTACACTCGGCCAAGTATCAGCAGAGCCTGCGGTGCTATCAGGCCCGACACGTCCGAGGCCGAGACCTGAAGGTAGGTGACCTAGTGTTGAGGCTAGCACAGAGCAACAAGGGTCGCCACAAGCTGACCCCGCCATGGGAAGGACCATACATCATCGCCCAAGTACTGAAGCCCGGGACCTACAAGCTGACCAACGAAAAGGGCGAATTCTTCACCAACGCTTGGAACATAGAACAGCTACATCGCTTTTATCCCTAAATTTCCAAGCATTGTATATGTCGTTTCTCGAAATACAATTAGAAAGCGTTCTTTAGTTGGTCTTATTTTTCGAGAAAGCCCCCGAGCCCACCGTAGGTCTCGGCAGTACAATAAACACGACAAGGGAGACTCAGCTCTGCCTCAGCAGAACCAAGCCTCCCTCGGGGGCTAGATGGGGGACTCTCCCTAGGTCCCACGCACCATTCTTTAGTTGCTTTTCACAAAAATTCCTACGCCAAGACTCTAGCAGGCACTGACGAATCATTTGTAAAGACTCCTCGGACCAAGGTCTGTTTCCTAAGCAAGAGGCCAATAGAGTTGCGAGACGGCCTATGCCCCCAGGCTACGGCATTCCCTCACTACCTCTCGCTCAAGGAACGGCTTAGGCCCTAAAGGGGCGCTTCGCAAACAAAATCTGATCAGAAGCAATAGAGGGCAAAGGCTCGAAAACATGAGAAAAACAACTAAGAAACACAAATACTTCAGAAATAAAGGCCTCAACGGCCATAAATGTTATGATACAAAAATAACCCCTATTCTATCTTTACATAGCACCCGGGGCCCAGGTCAAGGCTCAGGGCCTTCAGCACCGGCAGATGGTAGGGGGGACCACCTCCTCTTTGAAGAGCGTCGCTAGCGCCGCGCCAGGGCCTTCCGCCGCCTCCATCAGCTTTGCGACCGCCGCGTTGGCCTCCTCATCATCATCAGGCAGAACATAGCCATCACTGATGGCCTGGAGGTTGACGCTAAGGTAGTGAGAGGAGATGATAGCCATTGCCCACTTGACACCCGTGTGCAGCGCCCCTCGGAGCTGCTCGCGCATCTGGCTGCTCAGCGCAATCAAGCGGCTCCCAAGGGAGCTGCCTGACTGAACCCCCTCGACCTCCAAGGCCTCGCAGGCGGAAAGGGTGGCATGTTTCAGCGCCTCGTGCTCCTTGATCTCGGTATCGAGCACTGTCTACACCGCGCTGGAAGCCTCGGCGGCCTGGGTGAACTCCGCCTCTGACTCTGCACCGTGGAAAATGTAATGAGGTCGAGCCAATGAAAAAACAACCTAAGTTAGGGATGGAAGCCCACGGAACTCACCCTTGGCCTTCAGCTCCCAGCGTCGGGTCTCATCCTGACAGGCCTCGGCTTTCTCCTTCAACCGCTGGGCCTTGACCTAAGAGGCCTTGGCCGCCCTGGAAGCTTCACTCCCTAGCTCTGCGTCATACAAGGAAGTTAGGGAGCGAACATAAGGAGAAGGAAGCAAAACAAAGGAACTAGAACTCACCCTCGACCACCCCCCTCAAAACCACAGCCTCGATTTGCGAGGCCTCAACCGCAGCAAGGGCCTCGTTCAGAGCGCCTTTGGTCAGCCGGTGCGCACTCTCCTCTGCCCCCAGCTGCCCGGTGAGGGCCTTGCCCGAGGCCATCGCTTCTTCGGCCTAGGATCTGAAGGCATCCCGATCGCTGATGGCACGGGTAAGCTCCTCCTCTAGCTCCTTGATCCATGCTGCCAAGGGGGCAAGCTGCGTCTGGGCAGTGGCTGCCTCGACCTTCGCGTCGGCACAACGAAGGCGGAGGTCCTCCACCTCCGCGCTTCGTGCCGACAGAAGCTCGTTAGCATCGGCAAGAAGGCCCCTCTGCCGCTGAAGCTGGTCCCAGATTCCCCTCTCCCGCCGGAGGAAGACCGACTTCCCGAGGGACCGGGTCTCAAGCTCCTGAGGAGGCAAAGCAGAGGTCGTCGATTGCGACAAAACCAAGAAAAGAACAACGTCACGCGAGAAAGGAAAACACGAACCAGGGCGACTCCGGGTAGTTCATCGGCCACCACGGATAGCACTGTCCATAGCGACCACTCCGCCAGCTCGCGGTACTGCTTGAAGGTACTCCAGCGCCCGCCCTCGGTCGTGTCCTCGAGGGCGAACAGAGGCTCCCCCTCAGGGTCGTCCCGGCTCCGCCACAGTACCCGCGGGTGATCCCACCAGCGGGACTCGGGTCGCACCCACACGAGGGCCGAGCTTCCCTCGCCCAAGAGCGACGCCGGCTACTCCACGGCATCGGTCTCCTTGGCGTCGACCACCTCCCGCGCCCGAGAAGTATCGTCGGAGGAGATCAGATAGACATCCGTCTCCCGGGCGCTCTCCCGCAACAACGGCGGGCCCTAAGCCAAGGGCACGGCCGAGGCCTCCACCGCCTGCATCTCCGCCTCCTGCACAGATGGCCTCGCCACCATCACGACGGCCGTCGTGACCTCGAGGGCTTCAGCCTCTACAATCATAGCCTCGGCGGTCTCGGGGGCTCCAGCCTCCGCCATTGTGGCCTCGGCAGACGTAGAAACACTGACCGCGGACACTGCGGTCTCAGTGGTCGTAGGCGCCAGGGCCTCCATCGCCTCAGCCTCGTAGCCCTCGGGAGCCTCGGCAACAAAGGGCACGACGGCCCCATCCGACTGTGTAGGGGCCGCCTCGACAACCCCTCCTTGGGCGGGCGGTTCCTTTGGGTCGACCCTCACCGACGCCGCACCATGTTGGATGGCGGCTTGTGCCTCCGCCACCCAGTGGGCAGAGGAGCCGGGGCTCGCCTTAAGCGCCTTGAGGGGCGCCAAGGGGAGGTCGTCTGCAGGCCGCTTCTGACTAAAGAAAATTAACCTACAGGGTCAGCGCGAGACCAAAAAAGCGAACGGAAGACACTACGACCCTGCCAAAAATACACTTACTTAGAGCGGGGCGGCCCCCGCTTCGCCACAGCAAACCTCATCCGCAACGGCGGAGGCGGCGGCAGTGGCGTCACATCCGTACCCATCGGCGCCGGTCGGTCCTCAGCGGACCCCGGCGCCCCTTTGGTCCTCTGCGGGGGCGGTGGCGTTGCCTCCACCGCCACCTGCTCCGCCATGGCCGCCGAGCCTATCGGGCTGACGGCGCATTTGCCTAACGCCCGTGCCTCGGGCGTATCGGCCTCGGCCCCGGAGCAGGCAACCGCCAGCCCCAGGTTCGCTTCTCCTCCACTTCCCGGGGGTGCCGGGCTGCTTGCCGATGCCCCGGGCGCCACCTCCACGACATCAGGAAGGTGGTCCAGGGGACCTCGCCCTCCCTCGCCCTTGTCGTTCCCGTCCAAGGCCTCCGTCGACAATGATGTCGACGGGGATTCCTCCAACGGGAGACCATCCTTCCGTTGCTGACGGTGGCGCTTATCCAATGCCTCGCGCACAAGGATGTGCTTCGTGTGCTTCGCCGCCTTAGTGTCCTTTCGCTTCTTCTGCGCATCGGCGTGAGCGCGGTTGATCGCCCGCTGCCCTACGTCCTCAGGAATGGGCAGCGGGGAGGAACACACGTCCCTCATCCCCTGAAGAAACGATAAATGCGCATAAGGAAACAAGGGATAAAGGGAGATTGAGGAGGCTCAGAGGCCACAGCAGCACTCGACTTACCAGCGAAAGGAACCCCCACGACGGTCGCATCGTGAAGGGGGTCAGGTTGTTGCCCCTCAACTTCGCATCTACCGTCTCCCCCACCCGACGGAGAATTTCCTCGTCAGAGAGGGCGGAGGAAGACATCCGGGTGCCTTCAATGGGCTCACCCGGCCTCATCTTGAATAGCCACCGCCGCCGAGCCATCAGCGACAGCACCCTCCAGCGGTGGAAGGCGGCCACGACCACAGCGACCATGAGGCCATGGCTCCGCAGCCTCGCCAGCCCCTCCAGGAGCGGCTCCAGCTTGGGCTGGTCGACCTTCGGGACGCCCCACTTCCATTTCTCCGGGCAACTCCCCACAATCTGCCCAGTATAAGGGGGAAGTCCTCCGTCGTCGTTGCGGAGGTAAAACCAACTCGTGTACCACCGGCGGTTGGAGGACGCGAGTTGGGCCAAGATGTAGAGGTGCAGGCGGTCCTGACGCACTTGGAGAGTGCAGCCTCCGGCCCTCGATGCCTTCCTCTTACCCGACGTGCCCGTCGGCTTGGTAGTATGCCCCGCCCAGAACAGGTGGAGCCACAAATCCCAATGGGGAGCGATCCCCAAATACCCCTCGCAGACGGCAACAAAGATAGCCGCCTAAGCGATGGAGTTGGGATTAAAATTGTGGAGCTCCACGCCGTAGTAGTGCGGGAGCGCCCGCATGAACCGGTCCGCCGGGACGCCGAGGCTATGCTCGTGGAAGGAGACGAAGCTCACGACGTAGCCATCGCGGGGCCTCGGCTCCGGCTCGCCGTACGGAGCAATCCACTCTGGCCTACTAGGGTCTGTCACCGGGCGGAGGAGTCCACCGTCGACAAGCGACTGGAGCATCTCCTCGGTGATGTCCGACGGATCCCAAGGGTCCACCTCGACAACGACGACGTTGCCAGCCATGGGTGCGATGGAGGAATCGATCGCGGTGGTGAGTTTTTCTCTCTCCCTCCCACGCTCTCGTTTTTTCCTCGCTTTCTCCCTAGACTCGCTCTTCCCTCCTCTTCTTCCAGGCACCCGCTGCTCTGGCAACGGCTCGACGGAGGCGGTACTAATGTAGACAAGGTAAGACGAGGAGGGGCGAGATTCCTCGGGTATTTATGCAGGGAGGAGGCGAAACGAATGGGCGATGAAATCGGGGAGGTTTTCCCCCGTCCGGCGCGGTTAACCACGAGCCGATTTCGGTGGCCCACGCGCCCACGTCTCCCGCATTAAATGCGAGGATAGTTATGTCCCGTCCATCACGTCGCGCTTGGCCACTACGGCAGCAGGCGTCGTTTCGCCTCCCCATGAAACCGCCTCAAAAGGCGCGCCACCCGCGGCTAAGCCAATAGGGAAGATATTTCCCGTGGCCTGTTCCTTTTATAGGAAGGAACCGGGCTCTGAGCCTATTACGATCCAGGGGTTCGAAGGCTAGACCCCAAAGGGTTTCGACAGCTGCCCTAGGATAACAGAGTCAGGGGCGACTGTGGGCGAGCCTATACGGGGCAGAGACCCTAGCGAGCAAAATGCTTGGGATGCCCAAAGTCGTGTCCGAGACCGGCAGGAAAGTATTCGAATGGGATCCCACCGTAGGGAGGCACCGAGCCACCGAGGCCCAACGAACGGCCTCGGCACCCACTAGAGAAATCCTCTAGTACTCTTGGAGTGTGTCTCTAGACCGCTAGCCATCCCCTAACGAACGGGGTTCGGGCCTCCACTCGGACTACCCGATAACAGCTCACCGGAAGTGCCACCGCTCGTGCCCATCGAGGGTAGCGAGGCACATTCCACCCCTCCTTCCGAGTGAAAAGGAAGCGCGAGGGTCACATAAAAAGTTAGGGGAACCCCCAACGGCCTTCTCGCCCTGTGCAGAGGCTAGGGGGCTCCTCCTGCAAATATGCTAAGACCCCACGACCTGGGCTTGCGCCCAAAGGGGCCTCGGCAAACAAACCCTCATGCGCGAGGGGCGTATAAAAAGTCAGGAGAATTCCCGACGGCCCTCTCACGCAGAGGCTAGGGGCTCTTCCTGCAACCTTGCCGAGACCAGAATGGGCTCGGCAAACTAACCCTCTGTCCGAATGGAAAAGACATGTGAAGATCAGATGAAAGGGCCAGAACACCCAAGACAAAGACAAACAGTCTAAAACTGCGCTAGAGGTTTCGCTACAAACACGATAAAAGGGCACCGAGCCCGTTACGGTCCAGGGGTTCGAAGGCTGGGCCTCCAAAAGGTTTCGACAGCCGCCCCAGGGCAACAGAGTCAGGGACGACATCGGGGCGAGCCTACGAATGGCCCAGGCCCAAGCGAACGGTCGCTCGGGGCGTCCTAAGTCGTGTCTGAGACCGGCGGGGAAGTATCCAAATGGGATCCCACCGTAGGGAGGCACTGAGCCACCGGGGCCCATGAATAGCCTCGGCACCCACTAGAGAAACCCCCTGGTACTCTTGGAGTGCGTCTCTGGACCACTAGCCGTCCCCCAGCGAACGGGGCTCGGGCCTCCACTCGGACTACCCGCTAATAGCTCACCGGAAGTGTCCACGCTCGTGCCCATCGAGGGTAGCCTGGCACATTCCACCCCTCCTTCCGAGTGAAAGGAAGCGTGAGGATCATACCCAAAGTCAGGGGACCCCTGACGAACCTCTCGCTCCATGCGGAGGCTAGAGGGCTTCTTCCTGCAGCCTCGCCGAGACCCCCGTAACCCAAACTTGCGCTTGGGGGCTTGGCAAATGCAATAAGAACTACTCGTTCAGACACGAAAATAAAGAAAGCCCCTGGAGGAGTAACTCCACTCCTCTGGGGGCTCGGGGGCTACACCCGACTGGTGCGCTCGCGCGCACCCACCGGAACCTCAAAAAACAAACCCCAATTCCTACGGGGCAGGTATAAACCAAGCCTCGGCAAACCCTCAGGGGGAGTGCACGCACTCCCCCCGAGGCTCGGGGGCTACTATCGGGTACCTTAGAATGGGGTACCTCAAGCGAAACATCAAATGGGTCGCTAAAGTCCCATCTAAAAAAATATAAAAGCTAGAAGGTAAGTCGTGGGACCCTCACCCGCCACGACCGAGCCCACTGGGTCCTCCCCCTCCCCGCCTCGAGCCTCGAGCAGGAGGTCTCGGCATCCTGACGCAAACTCCGCCTCGTGCGAGGCTCCCCAGGGAAGGCCTCGGCAGGGAACGTCGTCTCCACCTCGCCCAAGGCTCTCCACGGAAGGCCTCGGTAGGAGGCGCGTTCTCCGTATCGCGCGAGGCCTCTCGCCCGAGGCCTCGGCAAGGAGCCGGATCTCCGTCTCGCACGAGGCCTCATTCTCCGTGTCGCTCGAGGCCGGCTCATCTGCGGTCCGTCGCCCCCCGCCTCGGTCGACCCTCCCGACAGCGTGTCATGTCTCATTAATGCTTCAACCACTCCCACAATCTCAGCCGGACGGTGGCTCAACGCCACAGGATGGCCGACGCGACCCGAGGTCGCATCAGCGCCATACCAACCTGGACAGGGCACGACGGGGATTACCGGCCACTGTGTCCTACCACTGTGTCCACGATCAGCGCCATACCAGCTGGGACAGGGTACGGCGGGGATTACCGGCCACTGTGTCCTATCACTGTGTCCACGATCAGCGCCATACCAGCTGGGACAGGATACGACGGGGATTACCGGCCACTGTGTCCAAACGTTGTACCCATGATCGGCCGCCCGCTCAAGCCCTCGGCACTGTACACCAGGGCCTCGGCGATCTTAGGGTTCGTGCCTGCCGAGACCCTCCCACCGCAGTACAAGCCTCGACACCGACCAAGTCGCGGCCTCGCACACAGTCCGTCCACGGTGGCTTGCACGTTCGCCGCCGCGTCCACTCCGAGGCATTCCTGGGGCTCCCACGACGCATAGGATCTTATGGGACGACCACGCCGCCCCAGTACTCCAAGGATGGACCACACCGACGACCACGCCACCACAGGAACAGGCCACAGGGCTCGGACGTGCCACCCCTATTGGCACGACGTCGCATAGTAATACATGTACGGTCCTTGTCCTCCCTTCAACTATAAAAGGAGAGGACTTGGGCCACTTAGAGGGGGGACATCTGGTAACACATACACGCGCACGCATTTCAGCCGCTTGAGAGCAACGTCTCAGACGGCCCACACGACACCTTGCCGAGACCTGGGACTAGTTCCCTCTCTCCCTTAGCTTGTAACCCCCTACTACGAGCACTTCGGTGCAAGGAATACAAGTTCGATCTCTCAGACTGGATGTAGGGCGCCGATTGCCTGAACCAGTATAAATCTTGTGTCTCTTTGCATCACCATCCAGGATCGAGAGCACGCAGAACAAATTCACTAGTCGGTTGAGGACCCCCCGGTCTGAAACACCGACAAGCGGCTCGCCTCGAAGGCAGCCACGCGCTGCGCCTCGGAGGGCCAACGGCCGTGCGCTCGAAGGCGGCAAGCAAGCGGATAAGAACGATAGGAAGATGAATGAGGGGATAGGTATAAGTGAATAAGTAGTTTTTTTTTTTGAACGAAGAAGCGTGAGTTGTTGGGCTTGTGTCGTAGCCCAACACGGAACGTCCGGATGGACGAACGTCCGGTTCAGAGCATTACTGTTCCTCTATATGACAATTTTTAGGGGAAAAAAGTTTTTCTCAATCTGGTGGAGGAAGCCCCGGTACAATTGTTACTTGAAAATTGCGTGGGTCCACCAAACGCCCAAAGAGAAAAAATGCACACCCTCCAAAATCCAAATAGAAACGCAGGGGTCTATTTTCACTCCAACCTTTTTCATCACCTTTCTTTGTCCCTCCAATCGCAGCCGCAACAACCAAAAAGGTAGCATATGTACCCTACACTCAACCAACACACGAAGAAAACTACCTACCCTAGCTAGCATGGCTTCCTCGCCTTTTCGTTCCCTCCGTGCTCGTCAAAGAATCACCCACCATGTCCATGTGAAAGAGAAACCGATCGAAACCGCCATGCCGCATGCCAGTGTTCACGCCGTTCACTGCTGGCGACCTGTCACGTGAACTTGGGCGACGGTCACTCCTCGGATGCCATGCCAGTGTTCACGTCGTTCACGGCTAGGCTATACATACAATACATACGCCTACCGCATGCCTACAAATCGACCAGCAAGCTGCAGCTAGCGCCGCCTGTACACCACACCACCACCATGCCGCCGGAGGCCGCCTCGTCGACTGGCACAGGCTACGTCGCCGCCCGCATCCGGCGTCCACTGCCGGTGGAGCGGCCGCACTTGAGGCGGTGCACCAGGCTGCTGTGCTCGGCGTTCCTCACCGTGCTCCTCATCGCCGGCGTCGTTCTCTTCGTCGTCTACCTCGCCGTCCGCCCGCACCGGCCGCGATTCCACGTGACGGCCTTCTCCGCGTCGGGCATCGCTCCATCGCCAGGCGGCGCAGGCGGCGGCACCGTGGCGCTGTCGGGGCAGCTCTCCATCCGCAACCCGAACCGGGACATCGCCTTCTTCTACGACCGGTTCTACTTCTCGGTGGAGTACCGCGGCGCCGACGTGGTGAAGGACCAGGCCCTGACGGCGGCGCCGCTGTACCAGCCGCCCAAGACGACGTCGCCCCTCGCGTTCCAGGGCATGGCGGCGGCGGCGGCTGGCGGGGACATGGCACGGGACGCTGCGGAGGCAGGCGGCAGGGTGGAGATGACAGTGAAGGTGAGGTCCAGGATCCGCGCGCGCCTGGCGTTCTGGGGCAACCGGCACTGGCACCCGCTCAATGTCCGCTGCGAGGTGGCCGTGGGACCCGACGGCCAGCTGCTGGCCGAGTACCTGCAGAAGCGCTGCAGCATAGACTTCCTCTAGGGGACCAGACACTACTAGTAGAGGCGATTACTACTAATAACTACTATTACTGTAGTAGTAGTGATAACAATGTGATTTTGTAAAGCAACGAGTGGCAACTACAGCACAACAACAGCCTTATATATATTCTTTCAACCGCGAACCCAATGTAATGAACTGGTTTAGTCACTAGTACTGCTACTCCAGAAGAAGGGTTCATGTTCAGCAATAAAGCATGCCTGCAACATTACATTAGCCTAGCTCAGTTTTGGGCCACAGATAGACCCCTCATACATACAATCACCCTAATCTGAATCTGACTATGGAGACGGGAGAAACATCTGCAACTACATCGAACAAATGACATGGCTGGTATATACACATGAAACCAAGTCAGCTACACCTACCAAATCTCTGATTCACCAATCACCACCCAACCCTGGCAGGGGACTGGATCATCCACATGTGCACCCACTGGTTGGGACCATCCCCTGGACAAAACTGCATCCCGGCTTTGGTTGTTCAGAGTTCACTCCAGCAAGGGTACACAATCTGGGGTGGCAAGTTTTCTCGGTCAGCAGCACATCATGTTTATAGGCAAAGATATAAGGAATAGAAGTTCCGAAGCGGGCACATCATGTTTAAATCTAGGATTATACAGAGTACAGTATGATCTTACAGCTTTATCTCGTCCAATCTCGAGTGCAAACAAGTGCCTCGATGGTCTTGATGCTTAACATGCTGTGGTGCTTTGGAATTACTGGTCCACTGCTTGTGAATGCTGCTGCGGATTGAACAGCAGATGCTGGCATCGCCAGGATGTCCTGCACAATAGCTGCGAGCGTCGGGTACTTTGTGGCGTGACACATCCACCAGTTCAGGATATCAAAATCATCCTTCCTTGGAACCAAACCATCCTCGAGGTAGTTGTCGAGTTCCGTGGATTTCTGCCTGCTCGCTTGCTCATTGAGGTGCTGATCCCAATCTTCAAATGAGTCACTATAGTCTATATCAAAAGCTTCGCTTTTTGGCACACGCCCATTCGGCTGATCCACTGAACTGCAGTATTCATTGAAGAGTTCCTGGAGTGTTTCGTGTATGTCAGATAAGTAGCTTGCTGACTGTAATCCAAAAGCTCGTTTCAGACGGAACTCAATGAAACTGAACTTGAATCTAGGGTCTAGAATAACAGGTATGCAAAACCACAAGTACGAATTTTGCCAGTACTCATTGAATGTTTCTTGCATCTCTGTAACCATCACAGTGATTTCTGCGTGCTCACTTGATGCTTCTTCTTGCAAAACTGTTCTCACTTTCCATATCTCATTGAAGTACATGTTTGCTGTCGGAGAACTAGAGGTAGAAATGACTTCAATAACACGATAAAACGTCCTCAAAATCTTGCAAATAGACTCAGCAACTATGACATCCTCTGGAGATGCTGCTTCTTCAGAAGGAAATGACTTATTGAAATGCAAAAAAACTTCAAGCCGAAAATAAAGTTTGTGCCACCACTTAGCATCTTCTTGTGGACACTTTAAACTCATCTGTGAAATGACTTCCATAAGCTGTTGTTGATTCAACGATGAAGATGCATGTGCAACAAAAAACTGTGTTACCATGTCACCGACAAGGTGAATGATATTTTGTTGCACTTTGGAAACAATAGTGTTAAGGGCATCATCCACACAAGCAACATTATATAGCTTGCCTCTGATAGGAAGGCATTTTTTCTCTACAAGTGTTTCCTTCAGCTTCGAGGAACTTACATCATTCCTAACCTCACCAACAGAAGTCAAGCTCAAAAGCTTCTGATCAAGATTCCAATCTCTAATGGCATCCCATATGACATTATATGCTCCACATTCAGACACTGGCACACAAGCCTCCTTATAATGTATCATCCTTTCCATATCAGTAGGTGAGGACCGAAACATGCCAAACTTGATTATCATTCGGTGAACTTTCCAGTTGTTATCAATAAAATGTGCTGTCAAACAAAGGTAATTTACTGTTGGTTCGGCTCCATCAGGAGTCCAGATGCTTGCTGACAGAGAGACACGCCGGGAGGAAAGAGTCAATTGATCCCTAAGTTTCGCCTTTTCCTTCTGAAATAGAGCACAACAATGTCCTTCCATATCATTGTGCGAGATTGCATCTGCATGAACCATAGGGTTGAGGTTCTTTACAAATCTTCTCATTTCTTCATGCTCTACAATTGATAACGGATAACCATGCGAAACTATCATTCTGGCTAGCTCTTGATAAGCTGTTCCTTGGTCAACCTTCCTCATTTCACTAGTTGTGGTCGTAAATGAGGTTCTCTGTTTCTTCAGGCTTGGAAAATCTTGTGATGGCAGAGGTTGATGTGCCGGCACCACTTGAATGGGTCGGACAATAGGGGAAGTGTCAGCAGAGCTACTAGACCTGAAGAGTTTGCTGGAGTGTTCTGCTATCTGAACCTTCCCATTTGTCAAGGCAGGTGAGAGCTCATCTTGCCCAATGGACTTCAAATTAGGAGCACTAGAAGGGTAAAGCGTTCCCTTCTGATTACTGTAGCCCCTTCGTGCCTGACAGGTCAGCAGATGTCGACTCAGATGGCTTCTTCCCCCAAACTTATTTGCACTGAGGCGTTTGCGGCAATGCACGCAGTCTGCAGCCTGGAGTTTACCCTCGACATAGATTGGTGAAAACTCTCTCCACACCTTGGACTTGAATCTGTTGGGAATTACTGAGTTTATGTCGTCCAGTGTCTCTGAAATAATCTGATTCACCGGATCACTTGGTGTAACCGGTTCACTCTGATTCACCAAAACTGCATAAAGAATCTGGATGGTTACACGCATGCCGCAAGTAAATCGTCTTTAAGAAATGAAACAAGCACGGCACTAATAGACTCGAGTCACTCAGGAGAACATGAATCATCTAGGAACTAATGCACGAATCCTGAATAGGCAAAAGCGCATACCACATGGGAAGTAGGAATCCTTGAGCCGCCGAAACGCCGCGTCCTCCTTGGCCGGGCAGATCTTCTGGTGCCGCCAGAGATGACTCGTTCCGTTGGAGTCCTTGCAGCTCATGCGGCTGCGGCAGTACAGGCACTCTGCAAACTGAACCTTCCCGTTCAGGAAGACGGGCTTGTACTCCTCCCACACCTTGGACCTCTTCTTGTGCTTGTACCTAAACGTGCTGTGACTGTGCACCCCCTCGAATGCCGCTTCCGCTCTCATGCCATCCTCCTCCTCCTCCTCCTCCTCCTCCTCATGCTCTCCGACTTGCTGGATTATATGGTGCTCCATAGCTGCACTCTCACACTGCAACATCGAGGTTCAAGCAAGTGAATATCATCGCCAGCAAGCGGATAGCTACAGAGAGGCCATAGCAGAGCAAGGAATCTCGAACGAAACACACTAGACAGCTAGACGGAGAGCAAGATCTGCGTACGCATAGCACTCCACAATAATCACCAAAAACTAACGGATCGCATCACAAGCGGCGGGAGGGAAGCTCAAATCGTTCGCAAACACGCGCATACATGCCGCTCGACCGAGAAATCAGCTGATCGAGGCGGAGGGGTCACCTGGAGATGGAGAACCTTGGGTCCTCGCTGGGAGGGGATCGAGACTCCGGTGGGCACGGTTTGGGCATCGAGCTGGGTCTGCGGGCGGGCGGGCGGGTGGGTGGGCAAGGGTAACCCATCCGTTAAATTGGGCCGGGTATTGGGCTGATTCGATCTGGATGGGGCTTTCATTGGGCTCGAGTCCACTTCAAGTACCTAATCGGTCTGTGGGCTTTGGCTCATATTAGGCTGGCCTTTTTACTGTTCTTTCGCCCTTTCGGGGTTTTTTTTTTCTCTTGCATTTGCTAATATATTGTAGGGCCTTCTCGAAAAAAAAATGCTAATATAATGTAGGGTGCTCATTAATCCGATCGATATATCAAGGATGAACCACATGAATAAAAATATTTAAGTTATGCAGTCACTAAGACACTACTGCTGACAAAACGTAAGGATCGACCTGACTACCTTTTTTTTGAAAGGCGGATCGACCTGGCTACCTGATAAAGCGAACAAGGATAAACTGAATGTTTGATAATATGGCACTTGGATGAAACACTTCGATAGTTGACGCAAGTGGCATACATAGACGAACACTCAGTGACTCAGGAGGAACAAAAGTTTTTGTGTGCGAAAGGCAATGTTCTGTGCACATTTTATACATACAATGATACAAATGGCACTGCACTCTTCCTAATGACCTGTTTGATCATGATGCAGTGCTACACAGCATACTTCCAGCTTCCTACAAAATTTTCTTCCAGCTGCCTATCAACCGATTATTCCACCCCCTCTACCTTTATACACCCCCACCCAAAGAAAGATTATATAAATGTACACAAAAGAATAACCCAATCAGCCACCAGGAAGCAGCATTTGCCACTTCCAAGTTTGGACAGAACGACGACCTTGTGTACTGTACACAAAAACCCATGTACAACTCGGATCAATTGATCAAAGTTCTCAATCGTGTCACCAACGATTGCATGCTCTCGAGCTTTTCGCTAAGCTGCATGATGTCCTCGGCGTGGTTTTGATCCTCAGTGCTGCTTGCCTGGGAAATCAGTGCCACACATTTGGCCTTGGATTCGGAAATCTCGCCTTGCAATGAGGAAATGGTTGCTTCCAGTGTGGTTTTCGAACCCATGACGTCCGCAATGGCTTGCATAGTTGGAGTCCGAGGAGTGCCTATGCTACCAAAACTGTTCTGCCTGCTGAGCCTCCTGGGTGAAAAGACATTGTCCATGCCTCCGCTTCCTGTAATAGCACAATCCACAATTCATAAGGACATTTGGATCCTATGGGAAAGGATAGTTGCAGAGCCTTTTTCTTCTCAGTAAAAAGTTGCATGTGTAATGGGAGTGAAAGAATAGAAATAATAAGCATTGAGAAAGCTACAGCACTGAGAACAATGAATAAAGTCCTTGGCTTTTGGTACGGAAATTTGGTAGAATCCTTTGGATTTTGCAATATCTAGGGGTTTTTTCAGCATAAAAAAAAAACATGCCCTGCCAATGTTCTGAAAACCTGAAGTTTTGACATGGTTGCAAGACCACACTAAGCATCATTTTTCTTTTGATGAGAAGAGTAGACCAACATAAATGCAACAGTGTTACATGCCTAGCCTCAAATGAATAGCGAACAGTTATGAGGGACAAAAATGAGCTGAAAAGAAAAAATCTAAATCCCAGAGAATGTACAACAGTATCATCCAGATTACTTGAGGGGAGCTCCATACCTAGGTTACGTAGTTGTTCTATAGTTCCTTGCCCAAGAGATTTGTCAAGTTTAAGGAGACGAAGAATTCCAGCAGTGATCCTCCCCATTGCATCAGCTTCGGATCTGCAAAGCAGTGCAAGGTGCTCTAGTTCTTCTTTTGTTGCAACTGCCTCGATCTGCACGATCAAATGGATAAACAGTTCAGAAAGCAGATTCAAATCTGTGACAGGTTTAGACAAGTGATTAAAATGTGTTCATACCGGTTCTTTGACAGAAAACTTGACATTATCCATTGTCCATTTGGCACCCTCAATCTCGTCTTCGCCGATGACCATGGTAGCTTCAACATCAACTCCTTGGTCACCAACAGAACTTGAACTATTAAATTCACTGGCTATTTGATGATTGTTTGATGATCCTTTTCGAGTGAGCTGATCTCTCAGGCGAGGTTTTATTGCCTGTAAACCTTCAATTCCAGCCTGCAAGCACAGAGCATCCAACAAGTGAACAACAAAAGGAGAAAGTGCCAAGCTGAAATGCAACATTATGACAAGTCATGTATGTTGTACCGTAAAGCGTTCCACTGGAAAAGCCTTTTTGGGCGACACCTTTCCTCCGCCTCCCAACTTAAGTCGATCACTGCTCTTGCCAGAGACATGTATATTTCTGAAGGTTGAATGCCAGCATTTTTCTTCTCTGCTGATACGATCACCTCCACGAGGAGAAAAACAATCTCCTACTTCTTCAGTTCCTTCAAGTGCAAATAGCCAATTTCTAAGCTCAATTGATACATCAAGATCATCTGGCACCCCGAGATCAAACTTTGAATTGTCATCATCAACTTTGGACCTTTCATCTGTAATGTTAAGGAAAGAAAAGAAATCCATGACTAATGTAATGGAAATGCAGCAAACGAAAAGATTGAGAACTTGGTCTGCATCTAAAATAAGGATAAAGCATTTTCTTCATAATACATTATTTCAATAGTAATAGTTACTTATACTTAGCATATTACAGACTTGGACTGAGGTGCAAGTGAGACATGTCCATGGATGGTGGAAATGAAAAATGGTTATTGATCTGAAATCATCAGTTTGTGAATTTAAACATGATCATATTGTGGAGAAGTTGGTATCAGCTAATGCTAAAATATGTAGTTAGAATTATCATGGGTGCCCAAGGAATGTTGGATATACCTATCTGATTACCACAATCTCAAATCATGACACAGGCAGTTTCCCTGAACTATACAACAAAGTAAATGGCACAGTTGTGAACACTTTACCTTCTTTTTCAGTGAGGTGAGAGGATTTAAACAGCTTCGCAAGCGGACCTGAAGATAAATCCTTCAAACCCCTCAAGAGTCCTTCCCCTGGACCGCCATCAGGACCCAGGATACCAAATCGATGCAGCAAAGACTCAGTGTAAGAAATTCCACCTCCAAGACGAACACCAGATACCTTAGCCGATACATTCAAGCTATGGCACTCCATATCCTGGATATCGTAAGGCATTACATGAGTGATGTTTATATCAAGGAACTGAGCTTCTTTAGCCTGGTGTTTGCTCCTATGATCAACCCAAAAGACTGCTCTCATCTTGGGGTGCTCATTTTCATGCACCAGAATGCTGTGTTCACCAGTCACTGCAGTGCCATTCTCACAAATCACAGCACTTTCTCCTTCTAAACAGTTCACTGAGACAGTTCTCCACATCAAGTTAGTCATGACTGCAAAGGCACCACCTAGAGTGCGGTGAGAAACTTTCAGGAACAGATCCGCTCCACCGAACTGAACCAAGGGAATATGTAGATCACTTGCTGACAAAGATTCCAAGAAATTGAGCTGGAGGTTATTCATAGTTAAACTCACAGCTGTATCACTTGGCAATTTATTCTCTGGCTTGTCAGCAGATGACTTGACTGACTCAGACCTGCTACCTTTGCTGACCTTTGAGATACGCTCTGCAACTTGACCAAAGTAAGTATAGAAACCTAACACAAAAAATAATTGCTCAACTGAGGTGTTGGACGTAAACTGTTGGAAAGCAACACCAATTCTTACAACACCCTCTGGAGGCGGTACATCCAACAAAGGGCTGCCATCTGCTGTAACCATAGCTGCCTCAAATCTGATATCATCTAGTTCAATACATTTCCACATATTTGAGTCCCTAACTGCCCTCTGTCCATTTGAAGTGCTAGAAGTTTCAAGTGAGAGGCTTAGGTGAGAAGCCCGAGTAGCCCACTTCATCTGACTCGCATCAACAGGTTGGTATTCCCACAGAAGGAAGCAAGCTGGATCTCTGTCAAGGTTTAGCAATGAACACTTAGCTGATGGTGACTGGCAGAAGTATAGGTCTTCCACATGAAGTCGTGCACCCGAAAAGGATGATTGAGGGCTAGTATTCTTGGTTCCACTGCACCTTGTGATTTCCTCAGCATCTAATGGAACAGAGAGATCAAACTCTTTAAGTGAAAATGTCAGGCTGTTGATTGAAGACTCGGGCAATACGGCACCACGATTGGGTACAACTCCATCAGCCAAGAATGAGGCAATTCTTAAGCACGACTGCTCCTGGAGGGTTACCTAAGAATGAAAAGCACAGGCAATATTTAATTAAGCAGAAAAGGCCAAACAAACATGCTTCACTGTAATGTAAAGGCGACGTACCGTAAGAGGTTGGCATGTGATGACTGTTTTTGAAGCAAACTTCGGAGGTGATGGAGAAGGAGTGGTCTGAAGACAATAGAGGGAAAACAAAGGAACTCCAGCAGCGAATTCTAATAGTTGATTGCCAAATGGATAGATAGGAGGGCAAAATTTTTGACCTGATAATAAAACCATCAAGATCAGAATCAAACCATATTCATGTGGATATCTTACTGATACAAGAATTACAAATACTGTACTCACCGAAGTCAGGCACAGGTGGAGGTTCTTGTGAAACTGCTTGCATAGACGGCTGTATCAATGTGCATGGAGGACGAGAAAAGGTGTCTCTGCAGTAACATATTCGTACATGAGGTCAGCAAAGGTTCTTGAATCATTCTGATAGCTTAGATCCCAAATTCCCTTGTTTTAATTCAAATTGTTTTTTGAAGTATCCTGTTTTCAACATCATATGTACCTTGAGTAACCTAAGTGATACAGTCATTGTTACTATTGACGGTTTTATGCCATTTGATACTTTTGACATGGACAGTCCCAGTATCCTATATTCAGCACTGTGAGGAACCTCAGCTGTGCATTAATCAAAATAATATTGGTCTAATGACATTCAATACTTTAGGCATGAAGGGTAACAGTGCCTCAATTTGAAAGTGAATGGATACAAACATCAGGACTTGTGCAGTCTTGAGTAGCAAGGACAGATATAGTACCTCAGAAACAGCCCGCCGACCTTTATGCAAGACAAGTTCTTTGAGCATTCGCCGTCTGAAACGCTCGCCTTTAAGACAAAGAAAAATCTTAATTAAATCCTCTATGAGGTCATGCATTCTAAATCAAGCATATCATCAGCGGACAGTATTAACAGCGAACAAATTATACTGTAGAATCTAACGGTAGTTGGAGAAAATTACCCGTGAGAAGAACAAAGACTGCATGAGAAGTTCAAGTTGAAACTCTGTTTGCACCAATGATTTAACAAACAAGTCACAATAGCAGGACAAAAGGTAACATATTTGAAGTTTTTGGCACTACTACTAACCAGTATCTTTAATGCAGAGGAATATGTGATCTATGATAATGGACACCAAGGAAGATCCTGCTGCTTCTGCAAGCTGGTAGAGAAATAAGGGAAGAAAAAGGAATAAGGATAAAGATGAAACCTATATTACTGCATGCAATGCAATATCAAAAGCACACAGAAGTAAACCTGCTGAGCTTTTGGATCTACGTCTCCCCTGTTTAGGCACACAGATACCCCAGTCATGAATCGAAGAAAGGCCCGTAAGCCTGTCAAAAATAATTTTTAAGTTTGAATTTTTGCAAATAGAAATTGAAGTACTGAACAGAATGGTCAAGCTTCATAGATAGGAACTGGTTACCAGGTTCACTTAAGGCAGGACAGACAGCTTCAGTAATATGCAGCTGAACCTCAAGCCCAACTGGATTATTTTGTTCTGTCCGTTGAACCGTGATCTGACGCTCAAAACAACGTGTTAGCCAAGAACCCCGGAAAAGGGAAGTTCAGTAAAAATGGACAAGTTAAAGAGTTTTACACAACATGTTATAAAAAATAAAACTCAAAGCACTCACATTAGCCTCTCCAGATATTCCTTCCAAAAATCTTTCACCGCCAAAGAACATTCGTTTTGCACCATCATCGTCTCTTTTGTTATCTTGACTACTAGAAGAGTTAAATCTTGCATCGGTGAACATGTCAGGATGAGGCAACAGATCAACTGACAGTGATTGCCACTCCAGTTTCTGCAAATTTTAATAGATATATGTGAGATAAGAAATCCTTTGAGTTTGACAGTATTAGTTTGCAATAGATCAGGAAACAGTAAAAGCAGGTATTAATCTTCTGGAAGCAAGTAAGGAGCATTGAACCTTGAAAACATAAATGAACCCTTTGTTGTTGGAGAAATCTCTTGCTTCTTTCAAGTTTATTACCTGTAAACATGGCACTGAAATCAGGCAATGCCAAATAAATCATTTACTAAATTAATTATAGTTCTAAAATCACAATTGCGTACCTGCCATTTTTCATTTGTTGTGTACAGTACAAGATCACGGAATGTGATTGCTGCTAGCGGTGGTGACCTGATAGTTAGAAGGATTAGCATTCCTTTTTCCAGGCACAAACATTGCAGCGAACTCTACTTGGTGGAATAAATTTAAGACAAACAAACAAGAACAGAGATATGCAAAGGACTAATAGTAGAACTGTAGAAGGGCACCAAAATGCTGAAATATAGGTAAATACCAAGTTGCATCTCCTTTACGGCGAGCCCCTCCATGTGTTTCCAGTAGCAGGTTAACAATCCCTACTTGCACTGTCATTCCGTCTGCAATCTAAGCCCGACATAGAAGATTAAGTTCAGTTCTTGCAAGTATATATTGTTCAAAGTTATCTATATAGTATAAAACAGGAATAATAGTAAAACAGCAGAATATCAGAGAAGAGGAGGTATCATCACAGAGAAAATGGATAAGTTGAATTTAAGCTATCATGGAGCTGGCATTCCAGTTATCACAGAGCAAACATCAGAATATTGGTGATGTTACATGCATAAACATGTGGAAAGTGTGTGCGCTAAACATCGAGCGCAAGGAAACATACCTTATCAGCGTAACCATATCCGCTGCTCTTAGTTGCTGATGATGGAGATGATGCAGTGCTAAAAAGGTAACAGAAAGAAGTACAATTACGGACTGCTCACACGATAGTTTTAGATCACGACATAAAGAAATGAAATTTACCTGCTAGGGCTAGAAAGATTTTCAGAATCGTCCTTCTCTACAAGCACGAGATCAAGCTTGTCAATGTTCACCTCAATTGGCTCTACTTGCACATTTGATACAGATGGTAACTGTAGTGGTAAACAAAAGAATTCCGTTACCAAAACTAACAAAAGCAAGGTTATTAACCACACTGTGAGGTTGTTGTTAACTGCAAACTCAGAATTCACTGCAATTTGAGCGCCAGGTGTCAAAATCTAGCTGAGATGACCCCCTGGCTACTGTAAAACATCCAAACTAAAAAAACACCAAACCCCTCCTTTCCAACTGTAAATTCCATAATTCTGAAAACAGGTCAAAAATTAACACAAGTGTAGCAAATGTAACATGAATGCCGAGGTAAATACAAAGAATAACTTCATGGAACTATCATGCTACCACCACCGCGAATATACAACTCTAATTTGCTTAGCTGAGAAGATAATCTATCGCAACGACATTCAAAATCACAAGTTCAACGCAATTACTGATTTCTACTGCCCACAGTACAACTAGAGTAGGTGGGAAACAAAATTCACCGGAACATATCAAACGTTGGCAACTTGACTGCAGCGTGGGCAAGCATCTGCCACCAATGCGGCCCATAAGCCCCGACTCCCGAGAGAGAAACAGCAAGGCAGCTGATATACAGAGAGTTACGAGCGGGAGGGTGGCGACATCTTATCTTACCGTGATCTGGAGCTTCCCGACACGCGCTGTGTCGACGGCGAGCGCGGGAGGCAGCCCCAGGCTCGCGTGCAGCGCATCGCCATTGATATCTAGGAACCCCGCAAAATCACACCGAAAACCAAAAACTCAGCACCCGAATCACAAAAAAAGAAAAATAAACGAAATCTGCATCCTGGGTGGGAAGCCTCAGCGGGGCGAAGGGAACCCACCGAGGTTGGAGAGCTGCGCGGTGCGGCCCTGGAGCTTGAACTGGTCGCGGGAGAAGGACTTGAGCCAGTACTTGAGCGTGTACTCCAGCGCCCGCGCTATGATCGACTCCATCCTCCCCCGCCTCCCCGGACGGTTCCCCTGGAGCGGCGCGGCGGTGGGACGGGTCGGCGGTGGCCAGCCGCCGGATCGGAGGCGAGATGGAGAAAGCGGAGGGGGGAGGGGAGGTGGAGGGGGTGGAACTGCGAGGATGTGAGACGAGATGGTGGGCCCTTTTAGGTCTGAGACTGGGACTTTCTTTTGGTTTAAGCTTTTTTCTACTTTATTTTTTCTTCTTTTGTTTTAATTAAGGAACTCGAAATCTTTTATATCTCCTTCCTGTTGTAGCCGTGTAGGACTGCCACTGGAACATCTGTATGGGTGTGATCCTTTACTTGTGGATCTATTTTGGGTACATGTTAAGGTTGGTATTTTGTGTACTCGGGGGATCAACCGCTTACTCATTCAATTCGGTACTCCCTCTGACGCGTGTCCAGTTTCAAAGTTAGAATTACATTTTTTTTTCTAGATGGAGAGAGTAACTTTTTACTACTGTATGGTAATAATTCAGCTAGATTTATTTATTTATGTAGATCGCACATTTGCAGTGCATTGTTTGAGAAATATATACAGAGGTAGCAAGTAGCAACAATCAGCAGCATAAGAAGTACTTTCTATTTGGTTATAACCTATAACTCAAACAATTGGGTGCCAATTAGGTTGTTTAATCACGTGGACAGTTAACCTTGGAAAAGACAGTTTTTTTTGGGTATACAGAAGGCATCATTTGTAGTGTAATTAGCTGAGGGAGTGAGCACAGAGGCTGATTCAAGGGTTTGGTTCCTGACCAAAACGTGACATGCCACAAGTTAGTCATGTCAATTTTTCTAGCAGCTGTTTAGTTTGCTGCCACAACTACGGCATGCCACACTATTTTAGCACCATGTCCCACACGTCATAGACCCATTTTCTTGACAAACTTTGCCACAAGTGTGGCTTCAATTTTGCTCGCCGAACTTTCTCTGACAGTCACAGTTTACCGAAGGTTAGACGTGGCAAGTTTTGGTCACCAATCAAATAGACCCTCGCTCTACCGACACATAGGACACCTTGGCCTCATGGTCATACTGTAGAAGTCACTTTTCCACACATGCTTCATCATTATACTAATTGCATCAATCTCGACCCTATTTAAATTGAACAAAGCTGTCGCGTGCCCGTGTTACTACGAGTACTAGTAGTAACAAATCTAACCGGCACCGGAAAAGAGTTACCGGAACCTTCGGTTGAAAGTAAGTTAAATCCGAAGCCATTACAACGAACGAATCGCGCACGCATAATGCCAGTCGCTGGTTGTGCACGAAGCTTCACCTCGCGGTAAAGCTGCTGAATCAATCAGCCTCGAAATTCGGGACCCGCGCGCGAGGGGATGACCGAGGACCGGATCCTGCCCGCTCACCATTCACCAAGGACGCCGGCAGCAGGGAAGGCAGATCTGGACGTTTGTTTCCGGTGGGAACAGAACAGCCCAACGCATGCTTGGGTGGGACCAGGCGACCACGGAGGGATTGTGGCCTGGAGCACGTGACTGAGATGGGTCCATGCTAAGCAGAGAATAAATCACAGTACCTAATTAAATTGCTTGGTGGAAACAAGAATCACAATGATGATGATGATCTATGCTAAGCACACAATGTTGTCCATGCATGTGTTACTTACATGTTGGCTCGGTTCAAACTTGAATGTGTTGGTGGTTTTTATGACCGTGCAAGGACCAAGGACCAGGTGGTTGGTAAGTAGCAGGACACTCCAGTCATTGTTCCCGGGCCCCGGCTAGATTGGACATTTTTGTCAATTTTTTTTTATAATTTTAGCGTAGTATCAAATCGAACTATTTCAAAATTGATCAAGTTTATACAAATAAAAGAAGTGCCATTAAATTTCAATAGAATATTTTTTACGTTTATTTTATGTTATGTTATAATTACTTATGCTATCTTTTTTTCAGACTTTGTTATGCTTTTGGTAGTTTTGAGTTTTGACTAAGAACGGTACTATATTCAAAGTTCACAAACATAGTATGTCAGATTATCAAAGCACCTTTCAGGTGCATGCAGAAACTAGCCAAGTATCCTATTCAACGACGTCTTTGCTGCGGCCACGAAAGGAAACGAAACAGCAAACGGACATTTGCCTGAGCCTGCTTCAGATGGGGAGGATGCAAAGTTTTTAGAAGGAGTTGCCGAGTTGGGGAGAGTCGGGACAGAAGAGCAGACGCCATGAGCCAATAGAGTCAGTCAGAGGCCAAAAACTACCGGGCGCACAAGGCAGGAGACATGCAGGTGACGTTGCCTACCCCTTCTCGGTCTCTTTTGCATGTTGTCCTTGGTTGGTTATCACATACTATAAAGTGGCGTCCCAAGTTGACACGCTATGTCTTGTCCCTGACCCATGTGTCTTTCCTTCTCTTTTGCAGGTGACAAAAACTTTGTTCCGGAGCAGCGGTGGTCACGCGGTGTATAATCGACAGGACTACGTCTCCACTAGCAGTACTTGCACGGCCCGGCGCGACGATGCATAATCCCATCGCCCTTATCCCATGGCCGCCCTCGCCGATCAGCTGGCCGTAGAGGAGGAGCACACACCCGCATCCGGAGTCCTCCATCCCCACCATCGTTGGCATCAAGAATTGCGTCACCATACCTTTAAGCTCGAGCCTCTCTGCCGATCAGCGTCGCGACCGTCGCTGATGATAGAGGAAGAGCCGTCACGTCCTACCACACCCTTAGTGGTACGCAGTTTCTCTAATGCAATCTAAACTGACCCATTGCCCAGCAAGGCTAACTGTTTGGTATGGCACACAAAAACTTGCTTTGCTAGGCAAGCTAACCTACAACCTGTTCGTTTGGCTATGGCTTGTCGTAAACGATCGTAAATTTTCAGCCGAAACAGTATTTTTCTCTCACACAAACCAGCCAGCAGTACTTCTTCACGAACCAGCAACGATATGAACCAGCCAACCGAACAGGCTGTTATTCGAGCAAGGATGCCCTTGTCCATGCGGGAGAGCCAAATTGGCTTGCCCGCGCGAGCAAGGTTGCGTTGCGTGCTGCTGACCAACTGTGTGTGCTGCCTTGTCAGTTCCTTCCTTGCATCCTTCCTTGTGGTTCGCAGTAGCAACAGATGGGTATACGAAGGAAGAAAAAGAATGGGAGAAACGAGGAGCAACTGAGTAAGAAGATGAACAGTCGCAGGAACCAAACATCAAAGCTTTTGCTTGCCTAGCTGTCCCAGCAAGGTGAGGTAATACTTGCCCACCTAGCCTGCCTTGGCAAGATATGTAACCGTGTCTTGCCGATCATCCCATCTGCCCAGTGCCCACAAATGGGAGTCATGCGCCAACCACCCATATCCTCCCATGTACTACCTCGTCCCTAAAAAGTGTAATTCTATGAGTCAGTCTTTTTTTCTCGAATGAGTCAAATATTCTTAGAGTTGATTATATTTCTAAAAAAGTATCAATACTTATAGCTTCAAATAATATGAAAATATATTCATGATGAATATAATGATAATTATTTTGTTCAAAGATATTAGTATTTTTATAGATTTATTTTTGTGTGGACCGGTTAGAATAAAACTAGAATTTATTTTTTATAGGATGAATGGAATAACCGTTAATTAAAATCAGTACTTGCGCCCAGCGCGGGCCAACAATTTCTCCGTCTCCAGTCCCAACTCTTGAATTCAGCAGAAGTGTTCTTTCGGCCAGATTTGTCTGTTCAGTCTAAATCTGAAATTCTGAATCTTATGTCATTGAGTTTGTTCCATGCTCCAGTCCCAACTCTTGAATCCAGCACAAGTGTTCTTTCAGCCAGATTTGTCTGTTCAGTCCATATGTGAAATTCTAAATCTTATGTCAGTGAGTTTGTTCCATGCTAACAACGTTGAGCCTGTTCGCTTGATAGAGCTTCTAGCAGAAACGAATAGGCCCAATTTTCATTATTCGTAAACTTTGCCTTTCTACGCTCTGAACAGTGTAACATGGGTGTTCATTCGGTCGATACCCTCTCATATATTGGTATGATGCGGCGACAAAAATTGGCACCAAGCTGGAACAAGACTGTTCGTCCTTCCGGCCGTGTGTTTATCTGTCTGCATCCAAACCAAGCGAAGAAAAGGCCCACCACGACCGTAACACCCTATCCGCTTCCGTCGTGCGCGCGGCCCAACGGGGGAAAGCTCCACCAGTCGAAGCCCGCCGCACCGGACGGCCGCGGCCCCACCCTGGGGCCTGGGCCACTGGGCCCGCCGCATCCGCCCATCCCGGGCCCGGCCGTCCGCGCCCGCGTTAAACACCCGCCAAGCGGAGTCCCCTCCTGCCGTCCTGCGGCAGCCTTTCAGAATGACGGCCGTGGCGCTGGTGCTGCCCACGGACGCCGCGTCGGACGGCGACGGCGGCGTCGACCACTCCCCGACGGCGCCCCCGCCGCAGGAGCTGGTCATGGTGGCGCGCGCCGTGCAGCGGCTCGTGGCGCGGAACGACGCGGTGGCGGACGGGCGCGGGGCAGGGGGAGGGAGAGGGATGCGGGCGTTCGAGGCGGCGAAGGGCGCGCCGGCGCCGCGCATCGGCGTGCCCGAGTACCTGGAGCGCGTGCACCGCTACGCCGCGCTGGACCCCGAGTGCTACGTCGTCGCGTACGCCTACGTGGACATGGCCGCGCACCGCCGGCCCGCCGCCGCCGTCGCGTCCAGGAACGTGCACCGCCTCCTCCTCGCGTCCCTCCTCGTCGCCTCCAAGGTCCTCGACGACTTGTGAGTGCCCTTTATTTTCTTCCTCTTGTTCTTCCAAGCGCTTGCCTGCGTCGATGATGATGATTACACCGTTTAAACTGTACTGTGTTCGTATATATATTTTCTACCAAAGCCTCGAATGAATTCGATCGGAATTCCAACCCAGTTATCTTCAGAATCAAGAGCTGTCAATGCATAACAACAGTAGCATCTGTACTAGGATTAGTCTTAATCCGAAGGGCAGAGCGCGCCACAACGACCACGATAAAACCGAGAATTACACACCGCGAAAAAAAAAAGAAAAGAAAAGGGCGTCAAAATGGTGACTTATCGCCGAGAAAGCAAAGGTGCCTGAATTTCTCTATTCTCGATTAGTTATTGTCATATATTACTCCATGGTTATTTGGTGACCTTTTATCCAGCAAGGAAAAAAAAATCCAAATCAGTTATCTTGGCCAGAATTGTCAAACAATAGGTACCACAATGAATCGAGAATAATTACAGACCGCAGGAAAAAAAAAAGAGTATGGAGATGAGTTAAATTAAAATACTAGTGAGTAATCTTGAGCCGGGAAAAGATAGGTACCTGTACCTGTTTCTCCATACTCGATTGGTTCTTGTCATTAATTGATTATTGGCTTCTGGCTGTTGTACTCTGACAACGACATGAGACGAACAAGTAGCCTAGTAGTGGAGTGCATGCAAAGCATGATAGTAGATTGATAGCTGCCCCCTGCCTGCAGCTTCACGATAAGTTGCATATACAAAGCTTTCTCTTTTCTTTTGGAAGTCCAGAAAATGCTAGTAGTATTAATGACTGGTGTACAGTACTAGTTACTGTCATGCATGCATTTGCAAATAATCATCCATGATAAATAAATTAAACTAAACTAAACTTTCACACTGGTCTGCATCGTCGCTCGCGCAGCCACCACAGCAACGCCTTCTTCGCGCGCGTGGGCGGCGTGAGCAACGCGGAGATGAACAAGCTGGAGCTGGAGCTGCTGGACGTGCTCCACTTCGCCGTCGCCGTCGACCACCGCGTCTACCACAGGTACCGCGAGCACCTGGAGAAGGAGATGCTGCGCAGGGACTACAGCTACGGCCTGATGCCCGTGCCCGGCAGCGCGGCGCCCAGCAAGCCGAGAACGGCCGCGTCGTCCGTCGTCAACAAGCCGCCCCTGCCGCCGCTGACGGAGGATCGTCGTCGTCCGGCCGAAGCTGGCGACGGCGACCGCGAGGAGCACGACCGGAAGCTGCCCAACGGCGCGCCGGCGGCCAACACGATGACGTCGCTTCGAGAGCTGTGGGCCTTCGATTGCTAGCAGTAGCTGTCCAAGCTGCAGGTTAAGAGTGTGTGTGTCTACGGTCTACCAGCAGCGTTGCGTGCAATTGCGCGTGCTAATCCAACGTGTATATATCTGCAGAGCTGTGTTGTGCCATACATGCATGTACGGATGCTGAGATAGTGTGTAAATCAAGTCATTGAGTCACTGTCACGCATGATGCATCGACTGAAAACCGGTGCCGATGGTGGATGGTGCCACACATCGAAATTAACTAATAAATAACTATCCTGTCCCTGCAGATGCTTATGGACTAATGTGCATCCATCTCCATTGGCACCAAAACAATGTTTTTTCCATGTTGAGATTGCGAAAAGCAGCCTCTTGATCGTGGCACCCTGGATTCTAGCTGTTTTGTGTCCTCTCTTTCTCTCACTTACGTGTGGGCCAAGCAGTATGATGATGGAGTATGTATGTATACATATACGGAGGTGCTAGCGTCCAGACGGCCGGATGGCCGCGCGCCGCGCAGCCTGCCCCGTCCGCTGATTTTTTTTCCACCTTGCACGCGCATCCCGCCCCTATCACAGCGTCCGCGTGTGTCTAGAGGACTCGCCTCGCCTCGCACTCGCAGCCCACCCTATTCGCCTTGATTCAAGGATGTTCGCCCCACCCCGCACTCGCACCCCACACCATCGTGCCCCGACCGCCGCGGCCCCGAGCGCCCCCCGTCCGCTCCAGCCCCAGCTCGCCGTGCCCCATTCCCCGGTGCCCGCACCATGCCACCATCACCCCCCGCGTCCTCTGACTCTCCGAACAACATGAAAGATGTGCAACATGAAACACTTGAAAGCAACATACGTATGCAACAGATGAAACATCTCGAACATACACTTGCAACATATGTGTGAAACATATGCAGCATGTAGATAAAACACTTGCAACTTGCAAAATGAAAGTACTTACTGCAACATAGGACTAAAACCACTAAAATATTTGAAACATATTGTTGCAACATATGTGTATAATATATGCAACATCCAGATCAAAACACTTGCAATATACGTCTGGAATCAAGGCGGATAGGCGGAACAGATGAAACATTTCGAACAAACCTCGGAAACACTTGCAACATGCCTCCGAAACACTTACAGTATATGCAACATGTGCAACATCCCCGATCTACCTTTGCAACATCTATATAAAACAATTGCAACACACCTATGAAACGTCTAAAACACTTGAAACATACGCTTGCAACATGCGCTTTCATCGCAACATCTCCTTGCCGAGGTCGCGCATCACGGCGGTCATGGCGTCGATAGCGACCATGTCCTTTTGGTGGGGAACGACGGCGTCGGCAGCACCTCGGCGTGCGGGGGACGGGGCACGGTGCACAACAGCGGGGGACACGGCGCGCAGCAAGCTGGAGCGAGCACGACGGAGGATGGAGCACAGTGCGGCGATGGAGGAGGCGCGGAGCGGGATATGGAGCGTGGCGCTAGATTGGGGAGCCACGCGACGCGAGATAGGGTGCGCGGCGGGGAAGACGGCAGCAGCGAGCGCATGACACAGCAGAGAGCGATGGGGACATGTTTTTGAGAGAGATGGGGAGACGTAGAGAGTAAGAAGGCCTGTTGGACCGGTACGCGCAGGCCCGGTATATTTAATGTAATGGCGAGGTGCATGGATAGACATTATTAGGGTCGCAATCTGATAGAATAGAAACCCGGCACAACAAATTGTTTAGTTGTTATGATCCAGCGATATGGACTGTAGAATCTAGGTTAGTCCTTTTTGTATTTGAAAGTTGACTTGAGCCCTTTGGAATTCTCATAAAAAATTGCCATTGAGAAGAAGCTGCCTCCCTAAATCTGCTTCTGAAGTGTTGTTCTTTGGTATATCTTTTCTGCAGAAGTGGATGGTGCACGAAGAAGGAAGGTCATTCTGTCATCATTCAATGGCATGCTGTGTAATTGGGCGAAGCGGTTCAAACCTAGCAATATCAGCCATGTTCGCTTGGTTGATAAGACATGACTAAAAGTACTGCTGACTGATTTGTTGTGAGAGAAAAATATTGTTCGTTGACCCTAAAAAAGTGCGGCTTATAAGCCAAACAAACAGGGCGATCGTCTTCCGACATGGCGAGATTTGACCTGCTTGATCTTTCAAACTCTACTTTGCACTCTGCTTTCCCCAGTTTCTAGACTTTGTATAGCTTTCATGGCTTCCATTATGCATATATAAGCAGTAGCAGACAAAAGTAGTTGTTTGCTTCAGAGAAGGATTATAGAAGCTATAGTTCACAATTCCTAGCTACCTGAAACAGATCGGCCTCTCACCAACGCTCTCAGGCCTCTCGCGAACACTTGGTAGGGGAGAGTAAAGACGATGGGTTAGGTAAGTTCGTTGGAGGTTGTGGCGCCTAGAGCTCCGCGTCAAGAAAAGTCGCGCCCCCTGAGGCCTAAGCCCACCCTGTACCGCACGAGTCCAAGGAAGGCACAGACGCTTGCGTTGCGCGCATGCTTGGACGCCGCGAGAGACGCGAGGAGAGCTCGCTCGTCGGGTCTCGGAAAGCTGGCGCACAAGAGGCTGAAACGCCACCGAAAGAGGGCCAGTGTGACTGTGCACAAAAGGGGCGGAGCGAGGCGTGATGAGCACAAACGACACCGCTGATCCAGCACCGGCAGACTCAGAAAATGGCGAAACAGCCGCCGCTTGCCTTTTCAGTCCATTTTAGCGTGGACGGCACCCCGGCCGCCAAATTGCGCCGACGCCCCCCCGGAACTGAGCTTATTCCATCACAGCCGCTGCTTGGAGTGAGTCGAACCGTTAGTAATGGTTCTCAAGAAAATAAAACATTGATATCTACCTTCAATTGTAAAATGCACAAAGCTTCCTAAGTCAGATTTCTCTTGATCAAATTCAGGGGGTGTTTGGCGGAGCTCCTCTTAAGGGGCTCCTCTGGAATTTGTAGCTCCTCCAAAATAACTCCGACTCCTCTGTTTTTTATTGAAAAACGGCTCCTCCTACAAAACGTTTGGCAAGGCTTCTCTAGAGGAATCAGAGCCGGAGCCAGGGAGAAGCCCTGCCAAACAGGCCCTCATAGAAATACATACGGACTACACCAGGAGGCGGCGAAAGACCGAGTGCCATAACACGAGGCTGAGTGAACATCGAGTTACGCTGTGGGCTGCCGAGTGCCCGTCAAGGGGGTTCAAGAGGTGATGCGGGGATGCCGTGTCGTGCCGTAGGAGAGCGAGGGATGCTGCGGGACACCGAGTCATGATGCATAATGACAAGTACCGTGGCAGGCTGCTACTCTATCCATCGCAGTATGATGAGTGTCGTGGAGGGCTGCCGCTGTCGTGGGATGCTCAGTCTCGTGGGAAGCTGTCATGTGTCGCCACAAAAAAAAATGAAAGTCGATGATGAACGAAGCCCAAGCTCTCGAAGTGAAAACCCTCATCGTCGGTGAAGGTGGCGGTGGGGGCCTCGTGCCCTGCCGAGTTGATCAATGAAGTCTAGGCCGCCGAAGTGATGATGTCGCCTAGTGTGATATTGCCAATGACGTTTGCAAGATTGAAAGCTCTAGTTTGGTTTTGATGAATTGATGAAACCCTAAGTGCTAACCTAGTTTATCAAAGTGATTATGAGATAGGTAGCACTACTCCAAGTGGTGAAGCAATGGTGATCATGACATGATGATGGTGATGGCATGGTGATGATCAAATGCTTGAACTTGGAAAAAGGAGAAAGAAAAACAAAAAGCTCAAGGCAAATATGAAACTTGATATGAGCTTTTTGTTCTAGTGATCGAGACACTTAGTGAGTGTGATCACATTTAGGATCGATAGCCGTACTATTAAGAGGGGTGAAACTCGTATCGAAATGCGGTTATCAAAGTGCCACTAGACGCTCTAACTCATTACATATGCATTTAGGATCTAGTGGAGTGCTAACAACATTGAAAATGTTTGTGAAAATATGCTAACACACATGCACAAAGGTGATACACATTGTGTTTAGCACTTGGGAGCAAGGGTAAGAAACTTCACCGGCGGAGTGTCCGCCCATACAAAAAAGATAGGGTTTTATAAAGTGCACCGGACGCTGGTCTCAACTGGACCAGAGCGTCCGGTCAGTGGAAGCAGTGAAGACGCTGGTGTCGGTCTTCGACCGGATGCTGAGTCACTTCGTGACCGGATGCTGGCTGGCTACGTTCGGTCCTGCTGATGTGGCAGCACACAGAGAAGACCATGAGTGACCAGACGCTGGGTGAGTCCGGTCAGGTGTGACCGGACGCGTCCGATCGCAAATTTCCACCTCTGGAAGCTTACTGGAAGTGACCGGACGTTGGGGTCCTGTGTCCGATCGTGGTCAACCGGACGCGTCCGGTCGTGAGTGGAACCTTACTGGAAACGACCGGACGCTGGTGTTGGTGTGTCCGGTCACTTCGAGCAACGCGTCCGATCACAACTTAAGTGCACTGATGACCATTGAGATCGGGCGATCAACATTTGAAGCAGGGGCCACGTGGCGTGCGTCGCGCGACCAGACGCTGGGGTCCTATGTCCGGTTGATCTGACCTGCGTGTCCGGACGTCCCTTTTTTCAGTGGACTGAGGAGCCAACAACTCTATTTCGTGGATGCTTCTATTTAAGCCCCATGGCCGGCTCAAGCTCACTCTTTTGGCCATTTGCATTGACATAGCAATCTTGTGAGCTTAGCCAAAGCCTCCCCCACTCATCTCCATTATTGATTCATCATCCTTGTGAGATTGGGAGAGAATCCAAGTGCATTGCTTGAGTGATTGCATCTAGAGGCACTTGGTGTTTGTGTTTCGCTATGGGATTCGCTTGTTGCTCTTGGTGGTTGCCACCACCTAGACGACTTGATGCAGCGGTGGTGGATTGGCACGAGTTGGTGATTGTTCGTGGCCATCTCCCGGTGATTGTGAGAGGTCTTGTGCCTTCCCCGACGGAGCGTCGAAAGGTAATTCTAGTGGATTGCTCGTGTCATTGAGTTACCTCACTTGTGGGTAGGTTCTTGTGGTGTCTAATTGTGTGGACGAGGTTCGTGCAACACCTCTTAGCCGTCGAACCACCAAGTGTTGGTCGACACAACGGGGACTAGCGTGCCGGTAAGCACGTGAACCTCGGGAAAAAATTGGTTGTCTCTTGCCCTTTGGTATTCTCCCGGTGATTGAGTTAGTATTCATCTTGTGATTGGTTCACTCCTCTATGCGGCGGTATAATCACCTCACTTACTCATTTACATTCCCGCAAACTAGTTGTAGCAAACTTTTTAGTGTAACTAGAATTGAGAGCTTGCTTTGTAGCCTAAGTTCATCTAGTGGAGCTCTTTAGTGTAGCAAGTGTGAGAGCTCTTAGTGAGTAGTGACTAAGTGAATTGTGTGTCTAGTGATTATAGTAACTAGAATTATTGGATAGGTGGCTTGCAACCCTTGTAGAGCTAGAGCAAGTTTACTTTTCGCTATTTGTCATACTAATCAAATTGCTCTAGTTGGTTTGTAGATTTTTAAATGGGCTATTCACCCCCCCTTTAGCCATATTAGGACCTTTCAAAGATGCAGGATGTCGGGCGTTGCGTGGGAGGTTGGATGCCACAGCGGGTCATAGCATGTCGCTGAGCGTCACCACGGGAGGCCAAATGACTCTGTGGGACGCTGAGGACACTGCGACACACTGAGCGACTCCACAGACGATGTTGGTGAAGAAACTCATTTGATCCATACATATGAATCTGTGTGTGATGGTCCTCTACCCGACACACCAATTGACGTTGTTTGTTACCTCCGACTAGTAATATGCGCATAGCAGATTAGAGGGGTAGCACACATAACACATATTTCTTTTTTTGATGGAGGAAACCCCTGCTTTTATAGAAAGCAAAATGCATGACACATATTTCTATTGGTTCAGTTATGGGGGTGCCCTATGTCCAGTGTGTCATGATTTTTTGTATTGATTGTGCACAATGTGTTGGGTGCGGTTATGAGATGGAGATCACAGTTATGCATATACAGATTGAAGATCTATCGGATGTCGACGAAGGACTCTTTATCCCTCCTCATAGTCTAGGGGTAGGGTTGCCGATAAAGTTTCCATTGATCTATAGGTTGGCATTCAAGTCGCTTACAATAAACGGAATTAGTTTCCACACACCCACACATGCGCTGAAAGGTCCTAATGGCTAGAGGGGGGTGAATAGCCTATTAAAAATTTCTACAACAACACTTAACAAACCGGTTAGACAATTATGAGGCGAAGCGAGTATTGCGCTAGCCTACTAAAAAGCAAGACACCTACCACAATTCTAGTTTATGTAGTTTCTATCCACACAATAACTATGTTACTACACTAAGTTAGTGTGCTCTTAAAAGGCTAACTAAAGAGTCACACTAACCAAACTAACAAGCTCTCACAACTAGCTACACTAAAGAGCTTGACAACTAGTTTGCGGTAATGTAGAGAGTGAGCAAGATAGGTATACCGCCCTGTCGAGGAGTGAACCAATCAATCACAAGGATGAATACCAATGAAAACTAATCACCTCAGAATCAAATGATGAACACAATGATTTTTTACCGATGTTCACTTGCTTGCCGGCAAGCTACTCCTCGTTGTGGCGATTCACTCACTTAGAGGTTCACGAGCTAATTGGCATCGCACGCTAAACCCTCAATAGGGTGCCGCACAACCAACACAAGATGAGGATCACACAAGCCACGAGCAATCCACTAGAGTACCTTTTGGCTCTCCGCCGAGGAAAGGTCAAGAACCCCTCACAATCACCACGATCGGAGCCAGAGACAATCACCAACCTCCGCTCGATGATCCTCGCTGCTCCAAGTCATCTAGGTGGCAGCAACCACCAAGAGTAACAAGCGAATCCCACACCGAAACACGAACACCAAGTGCCTCTAGATGCAAACACTCAAGCAATGCATTTGGATTCTCTTCCAATCTCACAAAGATGATGAATCAATGATAGAGATGAGTGGGAGGGCTTTGGCTAAGCTCACAAGGTTGCTATGTCAATGCAAATGGCCAAGAGAGTGGGCTTGAGCTAGCCATGGGACTTAAATAGAAGTCCCCACGAAATAGAGCCATTGTACCCCTTCACTGGGCACAATACGGGGTGATCGGACGCTCTGGTCATATCGACCAGACGCTGGACCTCAGCGTCCGATCGTGTGATGTGCGCCACATGTCCCCTTTCTTCAAATACTGAGCGCCCGATCTCAATGGTCAAGTGATGACCGAACGCAGCAGCTCAAAGTGACCGGACGCTGAACCCCAGCGTCCGGTCATTTCCAGTAAGCATCCAAAGACGACTTTTCACGACCGGACGCGTCCGGTCATGCTCGACCGGATACACCCAGCGTCCGGTCACTGGGCGACTCCCATGTGCACTGCCACGTCAGCAGGACCGGACACACCCTGTCAGCGTCCGGTCACTGAGTGACCCAGCGTCCGGTCAGAGACCAATGTTGCGCGCCCTCTGCTGCCACTGACCAGACGCGCTGGTCCAACCAAGACCAGCGTCCGGTCACTTATAGTGACCTCCGTCTTTTCTGTCTAGGGTGTCGGTGGCACCATCGTACTACCCACACTCTATGGGCGGACACTCCACCGGTGAAGTTCCTAACCCTGGCTCAAATGTGCCAACCACCAAGTGTATCACCTTGTGCACATGTGTTAGCATATTTTCACAAACATTTTCAAGGGTGTTAGCACTCCACTAGATCCTAAATGCATATGCAATGAGTTAGAGCATCTAGTGGCACTTTGTTAACAGTATTTCGATATGAGTTTCACCCCTCTTAATAGTACGGCTATCAAGCCTAAATGTGATCACACTCTCTAAGTGTCTTGATCACCAAAACAAAATAGCTCCTACCATTTATACCTTTGCCTTGAGCCTTTTGTTTTTCTCTTTCTTCTTTTCAAGTTCAAGCACTTGATCATCACCATGGCATCACCATCATCATGTCATGATCTTCATTTGCTTCACCACTTGGAATGTGCTACCTATCTCATGATCACTTGATAAACTAGGTTAGCACTTAGGGTTTCATTAATTTACCAAAACCAAACTAGAGCTTTCACGCACGAGCGCACACACACGCCGCACACATACACAACACACACACACGCATATGCACGCGCGCACACACACATCTTTGCCTATACTTGCCTCATGAGTCATGACTCCCAATTTGGGTGTCACTTTTGGCTTCGGTGAGGTCACTTTTGGGGCTCATATTATCAACAATATTAATGTATGTTTAAACTTGGTCAAAGTTAGTGAAGTTTGATTTACCTCAAATTTAAATTGTGCACCTTAAGTACTTATATCTATCGTATTTGGGGACACAAGTTCCACTTTTTCGGTCATTACGTCAACCTAAAACTTGCTAAAACGAATTAACATGATATACCTTGTGATTAACTTTGGAGTAAGAAATAAAATAAAATGGCATGCCACTTAACTAATTAGCATTAACTTAGGTTCACCATAGCTAGCATTAACTTTGATACTTTGTACAATGGTAGAATTAGGAAGCACCATTAGTATGGATATCAAACTATAAAAAAGGCTCAACATAGTTATACAAAATGGATCACTGGACAACTCTTCTTCAGGATCCTTAGCCGTCGGATCTAGTCCTAGACGTTGATCTCCCACCTCACTTGTATATAAACATAGCACCCACTCAAACCCTAGCCTAGGCCCCTCACTCTCACCTACCCCACCGCTGCTCCACTAACCGGGGCAGTGATCTCTCCCCAAGATCCTCCGCCTATTTCCTCCCTTTGCCGCCATCGACCCTTCTTCTTTGTTCCTGGTGCACCGCCGATCGACATCGTCACTCATCCTTGCTCTGTCCCAAGATCAAGAGGTGACACCCCTACCACTGTCCCTTTGTTTTTTCATTCCTTCCCTTTGAGAACCAAGGACTCTAGTGAATTCAAGTCCTCAATAATTGAACAGATCCATATACAACGACAAAGGGTGATGAGAGGATCGTAACCTTGGTCGAAGTGAAAATCTCCTCAATCTGATGGTAAGTATGCCCAAGAGTTTATGGTTTACTTATTTTTTTTATTTGGTTACATTACATTACAATCATAGATTATTCTATGATTCTACCACTATCGGTACAGAAAGTGACCAACTAGTAAATATTTGTAGTTTTGCTGTATGTTGTGATCTGAGGTGGCCTAGCACTCAATGACACAGGATTTATATTGGTTTAGGCAACGTACCCTACGTCCAGTGTGGGTCGGTCGGTGACTTTATTCCTGAGCCTAGGTGCTCGAAGTCTGTAGTGGGGTTACAAACAAGAGAGAGAGAGACGGGTGTCCGGTCGGAAAGGCCGAGATCAATAGGAGCTATTCTATGAACGAAGTGTCCTAGCGTGTGCTTGAGGGGTTACCAGCTATTGATCTAATGAACCTGAACTTGAAGAGGTCGACTTAGGTTAACTGTTTTTGTTTGGAGGGAGCACATCCCCTTTTATAGAAGAAGGGGATGGCTTTACAAGTGAGAGGGAGAGAGAGTACGGACGTTTCTAAGACTTGTTGCCCACGCCGATGGGGATGTGACAATGGTGGGCGCCCGCAATACTGCTGATGTCACTACAGAATGTTAGGTACATGTGGGAGGTTGAGTTGCTTTCTTCAAGACTGGAGGATGTTGGTACCTGCAAAAATGTTGTCTTACCGACTGGAGACATGGCTTTACCACATTCACCTGGTACGGTGAATTCCGGCGCCCACAATACTGTTGATGCCCAGAGGCACATGGGGGGTCTTACCGTATGGGTGTTTTTGACCGACGCCTACAATACTGTAGAGGTAAATGTTGGCGCCTATAATACTGTTCGTGGCAGGGCGGTTGTGAAGTACTGTTCCGCAGGGTATGGTCCCTGGTGCCATGGTTTGATTTGCGAGTCCTGTCTTGCCTTTCTTCGTACGCCTTCTGGTTCTTTCTAAGCGGGCGTCCTTGGTCGGATGGTCCCCAGTCGATTCTAGCGCGCCAGTCAGAGAATAGCGATGAGCAGGGTTTTCTATGAACCCCGGTCGAAGAATGGGGTCGGAGTCAGAGGCGGTCCTCAGGTCAGGCTTTCTAAGTGGAGGCCGTGTGAAGGCGGTCGGGGCCTGATGCTAGCGCTCCGATCGGAGAGGCCGTTTGGAGTTGGCATGAGCCTAAGGTGCTTTAGTTTGTTGAGTTTAGACTCTTGGGCCGGTCCAGAAGAAGAAAAGGCCGTCCTCCTAGGCCGAGCCCTAGCCTGGAAGCCGGTCCCCGAGGGACCCCAGGTTTATGAACCCGACAGGAGCCTTTGAGCCCCCGGGCGATTCGGGTAGAATCGTCTAGGGGATTTTTGTCTTGCCGGTGGGTGCGCGGGAGCGCACCCGCGGGTGTAGCCCCCGAGCCCCGGGCGGTTCGTGCCGAACTGGCTGGGGGTGCTTCTGAGTTTGTCAATGGGGGATGTTTTTCTGTTTTGTCGGTGGGTGCGCGCGAGCGTACTTGCGGGTGTAGTCCCTGAGCCCCAGGCAGTTCGGGCCGAACCGGCTGGGGGTGTTGTCTCAGTAGGCATGTATGCGGGTTTTTTAGTTTGAGACGGAATTTTATTTAACCACGGTGTCGTTGCACGCCATGGGATCGAGTGAGTCGGAGTGATGAACGGACCCTGGCGTCGGTGCGTGCCGTGGGTGGAGATACCTTGGTTTGGTTGTGTCAGAGCTCACTGATCTTTTGGTGTCGATGCGCGCTGTGGGATCGAGTGAGGCAGAGTTTGCGAATGGACCCAGGCGTCGTTGCACGTCGTGGATCGAGAGAGTTAGTTTAGTCAGTTCAGGAAGCCGTTACGTGAGTTTAGGAGTCACGGTCCTAGGTTTTATTGGAGTGCAGTGAAGCCATTTGAAGCCGTTACGCGAGTTTAGGAGTCGCGGTCCTAGGAGCCATAGCCGGATGTCGCCGATCCTGTCGATGCGAGTTTAGGAGTTGTGGTCCCAAGAGTCGTAGCCGGATGTCGCCTATCCTGTCGATGCGAGTTTGGAGTCACGGTCTCAAGAGCCGTAGCCGGATGTCGCTGATCCTATCGACGCGAGTTCGAAGTCGCGGTCCCTTGGCATTTGAGCCCCCAAGCCCTGTCGGGCCTTCGTGGGGGGGTTGGGTGAGTTGTTTTGCACTACCCTATCCGGTTCCTCACAACCGGAGGGGCTGAGTTTCGTCGCCTGTCCCGATCGCTCGGGCTCGAAGACTAGCTCGGTGAGCTCGCTAACGGGTGTGATCGAGCGGAATCTGGGTCCGTCATTCGTGATGGGGTTGGCATAGCCCTCTTGTGGCACTCCACTACTCCTTTACCTGCAGCCCAGCAGATGCCTAGGTCATTTCGGAGACCGACCCGAGTGGCCTAATGGCCCCCCCTCGATGGAGATTCTGTGGGTTTGGCGAGAGGTTCAGGATCGAACGAGAAGGTTGAGATGACCCGGTTTGCTAGACCGGGCAAAGGCCGCACGGTGCTCATCTACGGTTTTCTCCCCTAGCTCTGTTCGGTTGCTCATATTGAATGAGGCAAGCCGCCGCTTCATGGCGCAACACGGAGCGTTCTGATACATTTCACTGCATGTGCGATGCTTAGTTCCCGAGCCCTTGGACAGTTCATGCCCTAACCGTTCGGGGGGTTCAGGCGTATGGAATGAAATGCGCGTATGGATGTATGAATGTTTTAAATTGAAATAGAGGGGCTTTTGATAGTGTTTTACCTTAATGACTAGAGTGACGGGGTTCAAAGGGCTCCAGTCGGAAACGTCCGACTGGTACCTACGCTTGTCAATTGTGGGTTAGCCCTCGTGTGAATAGTTTGTATTAATGAACACATGCTCACCTTGATGACCTGAGAGACGGGGTTCAGAGAGCTTTAGTCAGAAATGTCCGACCGGGACCCGTGCTCGTCATTCGAGATGGAGTCGGCGTGGCCCGCATGGGGCGCCCCTTCGCTTCCTACATGTATCTCAGGTATGGATACTGAGTGATTCAATCGACTCAGGGGGCCGGTTGATCTCTTGGCGGAGATTTTGTGTGGTGGTGCCTGTACGACTGGAGTGACGGGGTTCAGAGAGCTCTAGTCAGAAACGTCCGACTGGTACCTACGCTTGTCAATCGTGGGTTAGCCCTCATGTGAACAGTTTTGTATTAATGAACACATCCGTGTTGTCCTTGTGACAGAACCACGATATTCGTTCCCTGTGTTTATCTTAGCATAACTTTTGTTTTTTATCCTTTCTTTCTCGTACCTGCCTGTTTGTTCCATAGGCTGTGACCTTGTGAGCCTGGGGCGTGGCCCGCGAGGCTCAGCTATTCATAACCGTAGGAAAAGGCGGGGTGCGTTTGGTTGAGAGTAAGAATAGAGTTACGTAAGGTAAACACAGGGAATGGAATGTGTTTCTGTTTGGGGACACAGTTGCTTTATCGTGCGATAGTAAAAAGAGAGGTAATATTTTAATATTGTACCCTTATGGAACCTTTATCGTGCGATAGTAAAAAGAGAGGTAATATTTTAATATTGTACCCTTATGGAGCCCCCGAGCAACCCGGGTTGAAAGTGTTTCGGGCAGGGGTGCTCTTACGGGAGCATGTTCTAACTAAAAAGTGGTTTAGACTAAATTTAGGGGGGAAAACGACGTAGCTGTTCAATGTTCCAAGTGTTGTTGAGAAGGTTGCCGTTGTTGTCCTCCAGTCGGTAGGTGCCTGGTCGAACTACTTCGGTTACCATATAGGGTCCTTCCCATGGTGGAGAAAGCTTGTGTTTTTCCTTCATTGATTGGGTCCTCCGGAGTATGAGGTCGTCGACTTCGAGAATCCTTCCTCTGATCTTCCTTTCGTGGTACATGCGGAGGGTTTGTTGGTAGCGAGCGGAGCGGATGACGGTTGCTTCACGGGCCTCTTCGAGTAGGTCGACTGTGTCTTGTTGGGCCTCTGTGGCTCGGTCATGGTCGAAAGCCTTCACTCTTGGTGCGCCGTGGTCGAGGTCGGAGGGCAACACTGCCTCGGCTCCGTAGGCCAGGAAGAAGGGTGTGAATCCCGTAGATCAATTTGGGGTCGTTCTTAGGCTCTAGAGGATTGCTGGGACCTCCGCAACCCATCGCTCGACGTATTTGTTGAGTCGGTCGAAGATGCATGACTTAAGTCCTTGGAGGACCATGCCATTGGTGCATTCGACCTGACCGTTAGTTTGTGGATGTCCGACCGAGGCCCAGTCGATCCTGATACCGTATCCGTCGCTGAAATTTAGGAACCTTTTTCCGGTGAAGTTAGTCCCGTGGTCAGTGATGATACAGTTGGGAACGCCAAATCGGTAGATGATGTCAAGGAAGAATTTGACTGCCTCCTCTGACCGGATGTTGGTGATGGGTTTGGCCTCTATCCACTTGGTGAATTTGTCGACCGCTACGAGAAGGTGAGTGAAACCGCCCGGGGCCTTTTTGAGGGGTCCTACCATGTCGAGGCTCCAGACCATGAATGGCCATGTGATAGGGATGGTTTGGAGCTCTTGTGCCGGCAAATGGGTTTGCCAGGCGTAGAACTGGCATCCCTCACACCTACGAATGACTTCCTCTGCATCTCGTAGTGCGGTGGGCCAGTAAAAACCTTGGCGGAAGGCTTTTCCGACCAGCGACCTTAGGGCCGCATGATGCCCGCAAATGCCGGCATGAACCTCAAGGAGGAGATCCCTCCCTTGGCTAGTGAGGATACACTTCATGAGTACCCCTGATGGGCTCCATTTGTAGAGCTCATCACCGAGTGCGACAAAGGTCTTGGCGCGTCGAGCAATTCGTCGGGCCTCCGTCCTTTCAGGTGGGAGAACCTCTTCGAGGATGTAGGCGAGTAGCGGTACTCGCCAATTGGTTTGACCGGGCACCAATACGGCAACGCTTGTGGGTGGCGTACAGGTACTGGGATCGGAGCCCCTGGGCGCTGGTTGGGTGTCGGGGTCGGAGCCCCCGAGCACCGGCTGGGCGTCGGAGGGCGTCCGGGTCGGACCTTCCAAGATGGGCGCTTAGGGACGGATCCCGCCTAGCGGCTAGTTTTGTGAGGAAATCGGCGGTATCGTTGTCCCTTCGAGGGATGTGATGTAGTTTGATCCCCTGGAATTTGTCCTCAAGCTTGCACACCTCTTGGCAGTATGCTGTCATGAGGGGGCTTTTGCAGGAGGACTCCTTCATGACCTGATCAATGATTAGTTCTGAGTCACCACGGACGTAGAGTCGCGTAGCGCTGAGCTCAATGGCGATGCGGAGTCCATTGATAAGGGCCTCGTATTCTGCAGCGTTGTTTGAAGCTGAGAAGTGGAGGCGGATGGCGTAACGGAGCCTACTCCCATCCGGGGAGATCAGAACCACTCCAGCTCCTGAGCCGGGTGCCATTACGGACCCATCGAAGTACATTGTCCAGTATTCGTGGGTGACGTCCAGGATTGGTAGCTGGACCTCTGTCCATTCAGCGACAAAATCTGCGAGAGCCTGAGACTTAATAGCGGTGTGGGGGGTATATCTGATGTCGTGGCCCATGAATTCAAGAGCCCACTTGGAGATTCGTCCTGCGGTGTCGCGGTTGCGGACGATGTCTCTGAGTGGGTATGAAGTGACGACCATGACTTCATGGTCGGTGAAGTAGTGTAGGAGCTTCCTGGTCGCCATTAGTATGGCGTATAGGAGTTTCTGCACCTGGGGGTACTGGACCTTGGGGTCAGTAGGCACTTCTTCGACGAAGTATATGGGTCGCTGCATTTTGAGCTGGTGTCCCGGTTCCTCCCTCTCTACGACCAGGGCGGCGCTCACCACATGGTTACTTGCCGCGACGTAGAGGAGGAGGGGTTCTCCCCGCTTGGGAGCGACGATGATTGGGGCCGATGTTAGGGACATTTTGAGGCTTTTGAGAGCCTACTGGGCATCCTCAGTCCAGACAAAGGCATCCGTCCTTTTGAGGAGCTTGTAGAATGGCATCCCCCATTCGCCGAGCCGGGAGATGAAGCAGCTTAAGGCAGCTAGGCAACTGGTGAGTCTCTGCACGCCCTTGATGTTGCGTATGGGGCCCATGTTGGAGATGGCCGTGATCTTTTCGGGGTTGGCTTCGATGCCGCGCTTGGATACGATGTATCCAAGCAGTTTCCCCTTTGGAACCCCAAAAATACACTTTTTGGGATTCAGCCTGATGTTGAACCTTTGAAGGTTTGCGAACGTCGCGGCCAAGTTTGCGATTAGATCGCAAGCTTGAGCCGTTTTGACCACTATGTCATCACATAGACGGCGATCGTTGGTTTTGGCCGCTTGGCCTGATCGGGCTGGTCGAGCGGGTCGATTTGGTCGGCGAAGCATTGCTGCATGCACCTTTGGTAGGTGGCGCCAGCGTTCTTTAGGCCGAAAGGCATGGTCACGTAGCAGTACGAACCATACGGGGGTGATGAATGAGGTTGCGAGCTGATCGGACTCTTTCATCGCGATCTGGTGATAGCCTGAGTAGGCATCCAGAAAGGAGAGGATTTCGCAACCCGAGGTGGAGTCAATTATCTGGTCTATGCGTGGTAATGGGAAATGATCCTTCGGGCACGCTTTGTTAAGTCCAGTATAATCGACGCACATTCTCCACTTCCCAGTCTTTTTTTACCAGGACGGGATTGAAAAGCCAGTCGGAATGGAAGACCTCCCTGATGAACCCGGCTGCCAGGAGTTTGGTGATTTCCTGGCCTATGGCCCTACGCCTTTCGTCATTGAAGCGACGCAGGCGTTGTTTGGTGGGTTTAGAGCCTGAGGTAAGGCGTAGTGCATGCTCGATGACCTCTCGGGGTATCCTCGGCATGTCAGACAGCTGCCATGCGAGACATCGTGATTGTCACGCAGGAAGTCAATGAGCTCACTTTCCTATTTGGCCAGAAGCTGGGTCCCGATCCGAACTATCTTGGTTGGGTTGGTGGGATCGATTTCCACCACCTTGGTTTCTTCGAGCGGACGGAAGGCCGATGAGGAAGTTGGTTGGTTATAGTCCAGGGCTACCAGGACCGATGACTCCCCGAGCCGTGGGAGTTCGGACGAGTTGACGACCGCAGTGGCGAGCTCGTAGTGTTCGTGGTCGCACATGAAGGCATGCGAGAACGCGCTACTCACAGTGATGACGCCGTTTGGTCCCGACATCTTCAGCTTAAGGTAGGTATAGTTAGGGATTGCCATGAATCTCATGTAGCATGGCCGCCCCAAGATGGCGTGGTAGGACCCTGGAAAGTCCACCACCTTAAAGGTGAGAACCTCCGAGCGGAAGTTGGCTCGGCTGCCGAACATGACGGGTAGATCGATCTGCCCGAGCGGGTATGCCTGCGCTCCCGGGATTACCCTGTGGAAGGCGGAGCCTGCCGGGCGGAGTTTCGATCGGGGGATGCACATGGCATCGAGGGTGTCAATGTATAGGATGTTGAGGTTGCTGCCACCGTCCATCAGCACCCTCGTAAGCCGCTTCTTGCGGACGATGGGGTCGACGACGAGCGGATAGCGTCCTGGTCTTGCGACGTGGGAGGGATGGTCCCTCTGATCATAGGTGATCGGAGACTCCAACTAGCTGAGGAAGGAGGGGATGGCCGACTCGGCGGTGCATGCCTCTCGATAGCGAACCTTATGCTGTCGCTTGGTCCAGACGGCGTCGGATCCACCAAAGATCATGATACATTCGTCAGCGTCAGGGAAGTCGTCCGCGTCTTTGCCTGCCGTACCTCCCTTCTTAGGTGTTGCCTATTTGTTGTCTCCCTCCTTTGGCCCGCTGGCCTGTCGAAGGAAATGTTTGAGGAGCTCACACTCCTTGTAGAGGTGTTTGACAGGGTAGGCGTGGTTGGGGCATGGACCATCCATGAGTTTGTTGAAGTGGTCAGGCAGTCCCTGATGGGGCTGCTTGACTGTGCGATCGGTCGTGGCGACCAGCGGGGCGCTGTCCGACCGACGTCGATCCTTTTTGTTTTTCTTGCCCCTCTGCGTGGAGGGGCCCTCGTCCAGGTCCGTGCATTTGGCTTTGACCTTGTCCCGGCCTCCGCTCAAGACAGCTCCGACTGCCTCCTCACCGGAGGCGTGGTTGGTGGCTATGTCAAGCACGTCGCGGGTGGTACGGGTTTCAAGCAGCCAAGCTTGTGGATAAGGGACTCGTAGTTCGTCTCAGAGAGGAACACGCTGATGATGTCTACGTCGACGACGTCAGGGAGGGAGTTGCATCATTGAGAGAACCTACAGATGTAATCCCGCAGGGACTCGCTAGGCTCTTATTGACAGCTCTTGAGGTCCCAGGAGTTCCCCGGTCGGACGTACGTCCCCTAGAAATTCTCGACGAAGACCCTCTTGAGGTTCGCCTAGTCGCGGATGCTGTCGTGTGGAAGGAATTCGAGCCACGCCCGAACATGTCCCCCCATGCAAATGGGAAGATATTGAATGACGAAGAAGTCATCATCCACTCCTCCGGCCCGACAGGCGAGCCGGAAGTCTTCGAGCCAAATGCCTGTGTTTGTCTCCCCAGTGTATTTGGTGATGTTGGTGGGCGGCCGGAAATGCTACGGGAACGGTGCCTTCCGGATGCGCCGGCTGAAGGCCCGAGGCCCTGCGCCCTCGGGGCTGGGGCTCCGGTCGTCCGGTCGGTGACTACGCCTGGGGCATGTTTCGCCGGTTCCCTCGATGGTTTGGCCGGGATTTGTGTCACCTGCCGCCGTATTGTGGATAGCGTTATTACGTTGGGACCGATGTCGGTCGCCAATGGCACTACGAGCGTCCTGGTGCGGATCAAGCCGCTTGTGTACCGATGGTAGGTGCGGAGCAGGCGCCCGGTCCGACCATGGTGCGACTACCGCACTCCAAGCTGGTCCTGGCGGCTGTAGCGGCGAGTGAACGGAGCGATCCGTCTGACGCATCCCCGTTCCCCTGGTGGGGGAGAGAGGGCGTGCGTCAGAGTCGTGACGCGGAGCTTTCCACCTGTTGGATGGCGACGGCTTCTACTAAAACCCGGAGGTTCTGGTGGACTGCCCGCTCCTGAGGGTCGACGGGCTTGGGAACACCGCGTAGAAGCATTGCTGTAGCAGCGATATTCTGGCTAGCCTGGGCAAATTGTGGGACATCGTTTCCCTCATTCACGATGTCGCGTTAGACCTGACGGGCGCGACCTCGGGCGCCACCCGCCAGGCCGTGTGCGTTGGGCGCGACGTGCTGGGCTGACCGAGCCGGCGCAGGCGGTGGCTGGTTCTGTCGCCATTGTCGCAATTCCTCAACATGCGCTTGTGCAGCGTGAGGGCCTCTGCACGCGGGTCTAGAGGGGTGTGAGTCTGTGTAGATTCCACAACCATCGGCGGTTGTCCCGGAGCGTCCGCCATGGCGCACTCCTAGGATAGACGGTGGCGTGGTGCCACGTTGCCGACGCTGGAATCGTAGCTCACGCCCTCACCACCCAAGGGTTCGTGGGAAGTGGCAGGAGCGCAGCCTGCCATTCCCACGAATTCGGATGTGAGGGGAAAGGCGCCAGCACCCTTCGGAGTCCCCGGGCGTACGTGTCCATAGAGGACGTGAGGCCGTAGGGGAACCGATCGTGCGGTGTTTGCGGCGTAGACGACACAGTCTCTCCGGGTGCTCGATTAGGGATAGTAAATGAAGAGTAAGTAACAGTACGGGTATTACTTACAGCGGGGTTTGAGCAGAGAGTTTGCTCGGATAGAAGCATAGATGCCGCGCCGTTGATGTAGATGGAGGGCGCCCCTTCGACGAGTGCCAGAACATGCGCCTCCTCGTAGAGGTGGAGTACGCCGAGCCAGTCGGCGACGAAGTCTAGGCTTTCGAAACGGAAGGCCTGGGAAGGCTCGAAGATGGGTGGAACCCACGTCCTGGCGGGCGAGAGTGTGGGAAATTCCATCGAGCCGAAGCGAATCGTATCGCCCGAGCCCGCCACGGTGGGGGTGGCGGAGAAATGGGCCATCCGATTACCAAAAAAGTGTTGAACGTACAGCGTCCTCCCCATGGACGGCGCCAACTGTCGGTACAGAAAATGACCAACTAGTAAATATTTGTAGTTTTGCTGTACGTTGTGATCGGAGGTGGCCTAGCACTCAATGACACGTGATTTATACTGGTTCAGGCAACATGTCCTACGTCCAGTGTGTGTCGGTCGGTGACTTTATTCTCGAGCCCAGGTGCTCGAAGTCTGTAGTGGGGTTACAAACGAGAGAGAGAGAGAGACGGGGTGTCTGGTCGGTCCGGTCGGAAGAGCCAAGATCGACAGGAGCTATGCTATGAACGAAGTGTCCTAGCGTGTGCTTGAGCGGTTACCAGCTATTGATCTAATGAACCTGAACTTGAAGAGGTCGACTTGGGTTAACTGTTTTTGTTTGGAGGGAGCACATCCCATTTTATAGAAGAAGGGGATGGCTTTACAAGTGAGAGAGAGAGAGAGAGTACGAACGTTTCTAAGCCTTGTTGCCCACGCCGACAGGGAACGGGACAATGGTGGGCGCCCTCAATATTGTTGATGTCACTGCAGAATGTCAGGTACATGTGGGAGGTTGAGTTGCTTTCTTCAAGACTGGAGGACGTCGGTACCTGCAAAAATGTTGTCTTGCCGACTGGAGGCATGGCTTTACCACGTTCACCTGGTACGGTGAATTCCGGTGCCCACAATACTGTTGATGCCCAGAGGCACATGGGGGGTCTTATCGTACGGGTGTTTTTGACCGGCGCCTACAATACTGTAGAGGTAAATGTTGGCGCCTATAATACTGTTCGTGGCAGGGCAGTTGTGAAGTACTGTTCCGCAGGGTATGGTCCCTGGTGCCGTGGTTTGACTTGCGAGTCCCGTCTTGCCTTCCTTCGTATGCCTTCTAGTTCTTTTCCGAGCGGGCGTCCCCGGTCGGATGGTCCCCAGTTGGTTCTAGCGCGCCAGTCGGAGAATAGCGATGAGCAGGGTTTTCTATGAACCCCGGTTGAAGACACGGGGTCGGAGTCGGAGGCGGTCCTCGGGTCAAGCTTTCCGAGTGGAGGCCGTGTGAAGGCGGCCGGGGCCTGATGCTAGCGCTCCGATCGGAGAGGCCGTTCGGAGTTGGCATGAGCCTAAGGTGCTCTAGTTTGTTGAGTTTAGACTCTTGGGCCAGTCCAGAAGAAGAAAAGGCCGTCCTCCTGGGCCGAGCCCTAGCATGGAAGCCGGTCCCTAAGGGACCCTAGGTTTATGAACCCGACAACCACTTAAGTGAGTTACTGAATATTTATCAGAGTATCATATATATATATATGATGTTATTGATCCAACAAATCCATATGATAGATTGGTGATATTTGTTATCAGGGCATGCGAATCTGAGGGAAGGGGTTCGAGTCTCCCTGCCACTTGTTGGGTCTCGGAAGTCCTCGAGCCCTCGATTTTTTAGCATAGATCCATGGTCATGAGGAAAGTATTGGTCAAAAGAAGAATATTCTTCCTTTTTAGGCTACTTCTAGTATTCGGTTGTGAAAGCATCTAGGCCCCTAGTTGGATTTCGGTGATTAATGTCAATACAAGATTACTATGACTAACGTGTGTTTTGCAGAGGCAATTAAGTTAGGTCATGGTAATGGAGATCGATTGGGCAATCGAGGTTGTCATGCCCCTACGATGGAAATCGTTTCGGTTTTCAGAGGATGGACGACAAGGTTAAGGATAACTAGTTCTAAGTGTCGATTGGAGTTGGAGAGACACTTAGAGTAGTTTAGGACTTTGTTTTTCCTTTGGCCGTACTATGAAGGGGGGTATGAACGGGTAGCTTGACCTAGTTGAGTCTAGTGAGTTAGGTGTGGTGCACACTTGTTAAAACTAGCTCTAGGTAGCTCCTATGAATGCCTAAGATCCTTTGGAGCAAACTTCATTCACATATGTTCGAAAGTTGAAAGTGAATGGAGGGTCAAACACTGACCGGACGCTGGCTCCGGTGCGACCGGACGCTGGCCTTAGGGTCCGGTCAGTTCGTTTGACTGAGGTGGTTAAGTCTGTTGTGACCGGACGCTGGAGGGTCGTGTGACCGGACGCTGAGAGCTAGCGTCCGGTCGACTCCAGTAAGGGTCTAGACTTGGAAAAGTGTGACCGGACGCGTCCGGTCAGTGCGACCGGACCCTGAGGGTTCAGCGTCCGGTCGAGTCCAGTAAGGTTCCAGTAAGGGTTTTATGCGACCGGACGCGTCCGGTCAGTGCTGACCGGACCCTGCCAGCGTCCGGTCGACTCTTTAAATACTGGTTCGCGGGTAGAACTGACCGGAGCGTCCGGTCATCACGACCGGAGCGTCCGGTCACCCCGCAGAAGCTCATAACGGATAGTTTTTCAGGCTGCCTTATAAATAGAAGCTCCACTCGTGAGTGGAGTTACTTTTGCTCATTCCAACAGCTGAGAAACATGTTTGTGAGTGCCAAGAAGAGCAAGGTCCTAGTGAGGTGTTTGTGATTTGAGAATCCAAGAGAGTAGCCTCACTAGCAAATCAAGAGTAGCAAAGTGTGCATCCATCGTCTCATTAGGCTTCGCGTGGTCAAGTGAGAGTTCGTGCTTGTTACTCTTGGTGATCGCCATCACCTAGACGGCTTGGTGGTGATTGGGAGTTTGGTGTTCACCCGGCGGAGCTTGTGGGTGACCCAACTCAAGTTGTGAGCGGCTTTGGGTGATTCGCCGCGACGGAGTGTCGAAGAATCAACCCGTAAAGAGCACTTGATCCTTGCGCGGATCAAGGGGGAGCTACACCCTTGCGCGGGTGCTCCAACGAGGACTAGTGGAGAGTGGCGACTCTTCGATACCTCGGCAAAACATCGCCGCGTTCCTTTCTCTCCCTATTTACTTTGAGCACCTACTTTGAGTATTTACTTTGAGCAATTCAATACTTGTTTTACATCCATAGAATTGCTTGCTAGAGTAAGGTTGAAATATAGGTTGTGAGTTTGTTGTGCATTAGTTTAATAGAAACACCTTTCTAGGCACAAGGGGTTAATTGGGCTATCCGTAGGATTTGTTTATTGCAAGAGAATTTCGAATTAGCCCAATTCACCCCCCCTCTTGGGCATCTTGATCCTTTCAATTGGTATCAGAGCCTCGTGCTCACGTTTTTAAGCTTAATCGCTTAGAGCAAGATGTCTCACGGGGATGGTCCTCCTCCTATCTTTGAGGGAGATGATTTTCCATATTGGAAAATCCGCATGGAGGCATACTTAGAAGCTCTAGATGTTGGAATTCTTAGAGCCGCCTCCCAAGGGTTCCCCGCACCTAGGAATGCCGCCCAACTTCAAGGCGATGAAGTAAATTATGAAAAATGGAATGCAAAGGCTCGCAACACCATTTTTAGAGGCCTTTGCAAAGAGGTGTTCAATCGTGTAAGGAACCACAAAGACGCCCATGCACTATGGTCGGACGTTTGTGCGCTCCATGAGGGAACCAAGAGTGAGCGTGAGGAACGCTATCATCTTGTGATTAAAAAGCTAAATTCTTTTGAGATGTTTCCCAAAGAAAGTGCTAATGAGATGTATTCTCGACTAAATGTTCTTGTAGAGGAAGTCAATGGGCTTGGACTTACTCAAATGTCACCATCCGACGTTGTGAGAAGAATCTTGAGTGTCCTCCCCATTGACAAATATGGGCACATTGTGACCGTGCTACATCAAGGTGATCTTTCCGCCGCTACACCGACACAAATCTTGGGAAAGATCAATGCTCATGAGATGTACATGCACATCACACCACAAGACGGCTCATCCTCTACAAAGAAGAAAGAGAAGGACTTAGCATTCAAAGCTAGCCAAGACAAGGGCAAAGCAAAACTTGAGTATGAGAGCTCAAGTGATGAAGATGATGAAGAAAGTCTTGCCCTCATGGTGAAGAAGACCACCAAGATGCTAAAAAGGCTAAATAAGAGTGGCATCAAGTTTGATGGCAAGAAGAAGAAGTTCTTCACAAGCTCAAGAAGAAAGCCAATCTCCGAGATGGATTGCTACAATTGTGGCGAACTTGGCCATCTAGCTCATCAATGCACAAAGCCCAAGAAAGACAAGTTCAAGAACAAGGGCAAGAAAGATGATTCAAGTGATGAAGATGAAAAGAAGAAGAACAAGCCATACAAGAAGAGAGATGGCAAAAAGAGGGACTTCTACAAGAAGAAGAAGAGTGGCAAGGCCTACATTGTCGGTGATTGGCTCACGGACATTGATTCATCAAGTGGATCATCCGATGATGAGAGTGACGATGAAAAGGTGGCCGCCATTGCTATTGATCTTGCATCCTCACCACCACCATCGCCATCATCCTCTACACACCTATGCCTTATGGCCAAAGGTGAACGCAAGGTAACTAAGAGTGATGATAGTAGTGATGATGAACATGCTAGTGATGATGATAGTGATAGCGATGATGATGACTCACCTACATATGATGATCTTGTCAAAATACTAAGAAAATATACAAAGATCATTAGAAAGAGTAGAGCTACAAATGAAAAACTTGATGCTAAAAATGATTCACTCTTAGCTAAGTGTGATACATTAGAAAAGGCTAATGATGAGCTCAAAGAAACAAATGATTCTATATCATCCAAACTCAAGGAGCTCAAAGCTTCTAAGAAAGAGCTTAAAGATAAAAATGAAAAACTTGAGTGGGTGCACAATGAGCTTGTCACTAGTCACCATGAGCTAAAAGATGAATATACAACTCTAAAGATCAATTATGATACCCTTATTATTGCACAAGAATTCTTACCAAATGAGCCACATGATGCTACTAACCATGTTGTTAAGATTGATATAGCTACCTCATGTGATGATTTAATTGATGAAAGCATTGAGCATGGATCTAGTATCAAGGGCAAGCAAGTGGTTGAGTGCAATGACTATGATGAGTTTGTCAAGCTCAAGAGTGACAATGAAAAGCTCATGAAAGATCTTGAAGAGATGAAAAGTCACAACACCATTGTGCTAGAAACTCTTGATCATGACAAAGAGGTGATCCTTGAGAATGAGAAGCTAAAAGAAGAAATCAAGAAACTCAAGGAGGAGAAGAACAATGATATTCTCAAGGAAGAGAATAAGAAGCTCAAGATGGAGAAAGAGCATCTCAAGGTGGGATTGAGCAAGTTTGCTAGAGGCAAGCATCTCCAAAGTGAGCTACTCATGAATACCGTCATGAAGATGGATAGAAGTGGCATTGGATATATGGCAAGTGTAGAGAAGAAGAAGGCTCAAGCTCAACACCAACAATCAAAGCCAAAGCCAAAGCCAAAGAGATGTTTTGAGTGTGGACAAGAAGGCCACTTTGCTCATGAGTGTCAAACTCCACCACCACAACCCTTGCCCAAGCATGCTAGACCCTTTGCCTTCAATGCTCACTACATGCTTAGAAAAGATTCGAGTGGAAAGATGAAAGTCATGTTCTTAGGTCCCCCCAACAAGAGTAGGCCTAAGAAAATTTGGGTGGCTAAGTCACTTGTTGAGAAGGTGAAGGGCCCTCAACAAGCTTGGATCCCTAAAGCTTGAATCTCTTGTGTGTAGGTGAACTACAAGACCGGTGGAAGTCATTGGGTTATTGATAGTGGTTGCACTCAACATATGACCGGTGATCCTCGTATGTTCACCTCACTAGATGAAAAGGTAGATGGACAAGAGAAAATAACATTTGGAGATAATTCAAAGGGCAAGGTCAAAGGATTGGGCAAAGTGGCAATATCAAATGATCATTCCATCTCCAATGTGCTCTATGTTGCTTCATTAAGTTTCAACTTGCTATCCGTTGGACAATTGTGTGATCTTGGCTTCCAATGCTTGTTCACCGAGAAGGAGGTTGTTGTATCCAAGGTAGATGACAAGCAAGTGATATTCAATGGATTTAGATACAACAACTTATATCTAGTTGACTTCACCTCCGAAGATGCAAATTTGAAGACTTGCCTATTCACCAAAACAACACTTGGGTGGCTATGGCATAGAAGACTTGCTCATGTTGGGATGAGCTCACTCAAGAAGCTTATGAAGAATGATTTGGTGAGAGGATTGAAGGATGTCAAGTTTGAGAAGGACAAGCTTTGTAGTGCATGTCAAGCCGGCAAGCAAGTTGCAAACACTCATCCAACCAAAGCCTTCATGTCAACCACAAGAGTGCTAGAACTCCTACACATGGATTTATTTGGACCAACAACATACAAGAGTTTGGGAGGAAATCTCTATTGTCTTGTGATTGTGGATGACTATTCAAGATATACATGGGTGTTCTTCCTTCATGACAAATCCGAAGTTGCATCATGTTTCAAGAAGTTTGCCAAGAGAGCTCAAAATGAATTTGAAGTGAAGCTAAAGAAGATAAGAAGTGACAATGGCAAAGAGTTTGACAACACAAATATAGAAGCTTATTGTGATGAAGTTGGAATCAAACATGAAGTCTCCGCAACCTATACTCCTCAACAAAATGGTGTAGTTGAGAGGAAGAACCGGACTTTGATCACTCTTGCAAGGACAATGCTAGATGAGTACAACACCCCCGGAGCTCTATGGGCGGAAGCAATCAACACCGCATGTTATGCATCCAACCGCCTATTTCTTCAAAAGTTCCTTGTCAAGACACCATATGAGTTGCTCAATGGGAAGAAGCCGGACGTCTCCTTCTTTAGGGTGTTTGGTTGCAAGTGCTACATCTACAAGAAGCGGCAACACCTAGGGAAGTTTCAAAGGCGTTGTGACATAGGTTTTCTTGTTGGTTACTCATTGAAGTCCAAAGCATATAGAGTATTTAATCATGCCACCGGCTTGGTTGAAGAAACATATGATGTGGAATTTGATGAATCTAACGGCTCCCAAGGAGCACATGAGAATCTTGATGATGTAGGTGATGAACCATTGAGGGAGGCTATGAAGAACATTCCGGTGGGAGACATCAAGCCAAAAGATGATGAAGATGATGTACAAGTCATTAACCAACCTTCTTCATCAAATGTACCACAAGATGGTGAAAAAGTTGGGAGAGTAGAAAATGAAGATACTCATATCTCCCATGAGCAAATGGTGGTACAAGCACAAGATGTTGATGCTCCACAACCTCCTCCTCAAGTGGTCAATAGAAGAAATACACCTCTTCTACAAGATCATCCACAAGATCTCATCATAGGGAGTCCAACAAAGGGGGTGATGACTCGATCTCAAAAACTTACTTCATTTATTGCTCATCACTCTTTTGTCTCTTGCTATGAGCCTACCAAGGTAGAAGATGCTCTTAAAGATCCGGATTGGATCAATGCCATGCATGAAGAGTTGAACAACTTCACTCGCAATGAAGTTTGGAATCTTGAAGAGCGACCAAAAGGTGCAAGAGTCATTGGAACGAAGTGGGTGTTCCGCAACAAGCAAGATGATCAAGGTGTTGTTGTGAGGAACAAGGCAAGACTAGTTGCAAAGGGGTTCTCTCAAGTTGAAGGTTTAGATTTTGGAGAAACCTTTGCACCGGTTGCAAGATTAGAAGCCATCCGTATCCTTCTTGCATATGCATCACACCATGAAATGAAACTATATCAAATGGATGTGAAAAGTGCATTCTTAAATGGCTTTATTAATGAACTAGTCTATGTTGATCAACCTCCCGGGTTTGAAGACCCTAGATATCCTAATCATGTTTATAGGTTGTCCAAGGCACTATATGGGCTTAAGCAAGCCCCAAGAGCTTGGTATGAGCGCCTTCGGGACTTCCTTATTGAGAAGGGCTTCACCATTGGGAAGGTCGACACCACACTATTCACCAAGAAGCTTGATGGGCATATCTTCATTTGTCAAGTATATGTTGATGATATCATCTTTGGATCGTCAAATGAAGACTCATGCAAAGAATTTGGTGAATTGATGTCTAAGGAGTTCGAGATGTCAATGATTGGTGAGCTTACATTCTTTCTTGGTTTTCAAGTCAAGCAAATGAAAGAAGGCATCTTCATCTCTCAAGAGAAATACACAAAAGATCTTCTCAAGAGATTCAAGATGGATGAATGTAAGCCAATCAAGACCCCAATGCCTACAAATGGACATCTCGACCTAGATGAGGGAGGTAACTCGGTTGATCAAACTCTCTACCGTTCTATGATTGGTAGCTTGTTATATTTAACCGCATCTAGGCCCGACATCATGTTTAGTGTGTGTATGTGTGCTAGATTTCAAGCTAGTCCTAAGGAAACACATTTAATTGCCGTAAAAAGAATCCTTAGGTATCTTAAGCACACACCAAGCATTGGCCTTTGGTATCCCAAAGGAGCTTTATTTGAATTAATTGGCTATTCCGATTCGGATTACGCCGGATGCAAAGTTGATAGAAAGAGCACATCCGGAGGGTGCCATTTGCTTGGTAGATCACTTGTGTCTTGGTCCTCCAAGAAACAAAATAGTGTGGCTTTGTCCACCGCCGAAGCGGAATACATTGCCGCGGGTGCTTGTTGTGCACAAATATTATACATGAAACAAACTTTACTAGACTATGGAGTAGTTCTAGAGAAAGTACCTCTTTTGTGCGACAATGAAAGTGCGGTAAAACTTGCAAATAATCCGGTTCAACACTCTCGCACCAAGCATATAGATATCCGCCATCACTTTCTAAGAGATCATGTAGCCAAAAATGATATATCACTAGAAGGTGTAAGATCCGAAGATCAATTAGCGGATATCTTCACTAAACCGCTAGATGAAGCTACATTTTGTAGATTGCGGAACGAGCTCAATGTACTTGATTTTAGTAACTTCACAAAAAATTGAGCTTGTGTTGTCCCTTGCATTCATTGTAAAATACAACATGTTTAATTTGTGGCAATGCATATAGGGCTTGTCTAACATGGTTAAGATAACCGCCGAAAAGCGTGTGAAGAAGCTTAACCTTGGATCAAACTTGACAAGCAACTAGATTTACTTACAAGCATTACATATGCATGAATGTTGTTTTGTCATTTTTGTTCCATTTGCCCTCTTGTTGCCTACTTTCTTAAAAAGAATTATAGCCTAAGGCAAAATATTTTGAAAAATATGAGGGTTTGAGAGAGGTCACTCACATCAGTCCCAATTGGTGTTTATTTGGATCTTATTCAAGTTGGGACTTGATTGGGAACAGGTAGCGCGAAGGTATGTTGAAGAATTGCTGGAAAAGGTGCACCGGACGCTGCACCGGACGCTGCTGTCCAGCGTCCGGTCAGTTCACAGGAAGTGAACTGCTGTTGAAGGAGTAACCGGACGCTGCGTCTGTGCGTCCGGTCAGGAAGGGTTCTGCGTCCGGTCGATCGGAGGATGACAAAGTTGTACTGACCGGACCCTGCCTGCGTCCGGTCAAGGACCACCGGACGCGTCCGGTCGCGATTCCAGAGGATTTGGACCTCTCTGGAATCGACCGGACGCTGGGTGGTAGCGTCCGGTCGCTACCACCGGAGCGTCCGGTCAATGGATCCCGCGCGACTTCAAGTCTCTTTTCCCGTTTCCTTCTCTGTCACGTTCTTGGGGGATTATATTAACAGGCCTTCAATCTTTTCTTCCCTGACCTAACCCGTGACCCGCGCCCAAGTCGCCGCCGCACCAGCGCCGCCACCTCTTCGCGCCCTATCTCGCGCACGCGCCGCCGCTGCCTCGCCAAGTCGCCGCCGTACCTCGCGCCCGCGCAGCCGTGGCCTAGCCCGAGCCACCGTCGCAGCCTCGCCGCGCCACGCCTGCCCAGCCGCGCGCCACCACGCCGTGCCCTAGCCACGCGCCGCCGCAGCCCAGCCGCGCGCTACCGAGCCCCGCGCCTCTGTCCCGCGCCACCATCTGCCCGTCGCAGCCAAGCGCCGCCGAGCTCCGGCCCTGCCTTGCCTCTGCTCAGCACCTCGCCGGTCACCTCGCACCCAAGCTCGCTGCCCCATCGGTGCCGAGGCTGCCAATCTTCGCCGCTCTTGCCCGATCCTCCCACTGGTTGGTAAGGCAAAATCTTGTGCTTCAAAATTGATCTCAAATTGTGACCTAGATCAAATTCTAATCGCACTGATTCCCCATTGCATTCAGGGCATTTGACATAACCCTAGCCCGGTTCTGAGATCCCCCGCGTGACAACTTACCTCTTCTCGGTTCGCGTTTCGTCAGGTAGAAAGCCATACGATTCAATTTCGCATCTACATTGCTTTCTCTATTAGGATTTCGCATCTATTAGATATATTGTATTTATTTGTATATCCGTCTATTCCATCGTACAGCGAGTCGGTTCCGTTGTGTTTCGTCTGGCAGTTGGCAGCAAACTCGGAGCCAAGCTCACGAGTAAGGATCGAGGCCAAGCCTCGAAAGCAGCAGTATTGACAGTTGATCTTCATCAGCGGCAGTTCACCATCTTGTCAGCTCAGATGGCTCGCACCAAGAATGTTGGTGGTGGCCCAGGCGATGATGATCGGAGGCCCCCGCCTCGTCAGCCAGCCGGATCCAAGGGCAAGTCAACCAAGCAAGTAACATCCAAGAAGCACAAGTACCCCGACGCCGAGACAGCGAGAGCAGCAGCTGTTGCAGAGGCCGCAGAGCGTGCAGAGAGAGGTGGTACCCGCAGCGGAGTTGTTATTGCAGATCAGCCAGTTTCACCCGCACTCAGAGCTGCGATTGAGGAGGCTGAGCGTCGTCATGGTAGTCCAGCTGGGACTGCCACGTTGGCAGGACGACGGGTTGCCATTGAGGAGGGTCCGTCAGCACAGCAGCAGCCCCCACCAGCAGAGCCTCAGCCAGCCCAGGAGACTCAGGAGAGTCAGGAGACCGAGCCGGCACCTCAGCTACGCCGCTCGAGTCGTACCAGTGCTACAGTTCCACCGAGGCCAGTTACACGGCGCAGGGGTTCACGTCCCCCGCCCAGACCAGAGGGTCCGCCTCCAGTGGTACACCTCGACTTGAGGGCCGCTACAGCCAGGCAGGTTCAGCAGCTGCGGTTTGTTGAGTTCGAGATCTGGTTTCCTCCGAGGAGGGATGAGAGAGCAGCTGAGGGGTTCTACACGCCACTGCATGAGGATTTCTACAATGCATATCTTAACAGTGGGGCAGTGTTCAGATCACAGAGGGTCTGTCAGATAGAGTCCATAGTGGCAGCAGCCGGAGAGGGCATTCGGCAATACTTGTCATATTTGCCAGGACTGTCAGATCTGATTGGACGGACGGGGATATATGTACCATCTTGGGTCCGTCAGTTTTATGCCTCGCTCTATGTTGATCCTCATCACAGATTCATTCACTTTGCCTTCAACGGCAAAGACCATAGAGTAACTAGTGGCAGAGCCAGGGAGATACTGAGACTACAGGAGCAACCCATAAAGATGCATGAGGTTTGCTATGGACAGCAGGGACCTCCCAGGCGTCCCCATGGAGGGTTGGTGCCCCCTACAGACTTAGTGCGGCATTGCTTCAAGGAGCCGTTTGGTGAGGGGTCGAGCAGGAACCCCAGTGACTTGACTCCTACAGCGAGGATACTAGAGGCCATCATCAGGAGGACACTGCTTCCCAGGTTGGGATACAGGGAGGGCCTGACTCGCTTACAGCTCTGGCTTCTCAATGCCATCATGCAGATGACAGTGTTTGACATCTGGGACCTCCTTCTTTCTGAGATGGAGGATACTATAGCTGAGGGATTCAAGGGTCGCAGGCAGCTTCCCTATGCTCACTGGATCACCTTCCTTATTCGCAGAGTTGTAATGGATAAGCCCCCTGGCATGATGGATGAGTATACAGGTGCCACCACAGAGTTCCCAGCTTACAACCTGTCACAGCGGATCAGACACGCCACTCCTCAGGCACCCAGTCAGCCTAGCCGTCGCCCCGACGTGCCAGAGTCTGCAGCTCAGCAGGATGAGATCATCAGAGGGATTGCAGCTACTGAGGAGGCGGAGCTAGAGGCACAGCAGGAGGTGAGCGAGTACAGTGATAGCTCCGACGACGACTACCAGCCTATACCTCAGATGCCTCCACGCAGACACGATGCAGAGGCCGGTAGCTCCAGTTCTGCTCCACCTGCTCCACAGACAGACCCCGCTCTCATTGCTATTCTTGAGCGGATGCAGCAGGATCAGACACGACAGGCACAGGAGACAGCTGCCAACTTCGCACAGTTTCAGGCTCGTCAGGACGAGTTCCAGCGGCAGCAGCAGCTCCTTCAGCACCAGCAGCTACTAATGCAGCAGCAGCTCATGGGATTCATGCAGCATGTAGTGACAGCTATTGGGGTCCCAATGCCACAGCCTTCGCCCCAGCTTGCACAGCCTCCTACCACTTCGACGACTCCAGCAGTACAGCCCATCGGGCTTCAGAGTCAGGGACAGCCTCCAGTTCAGTTCACGTCACCTCCAGTACAGATGTCCCAGTGGTTAGCCTCACCGGGTGTTGCCCCGCAGTTCACGCCCTTTCAGACGGGCTTTACACCAGAGCAGTCTTCCTCGCTGTTCGTGCCTGAGTCGTCAGTCTCCAGGAGTCTTGGAGCATCATTCAGCGAGTTGACCGGCATGCCTACTCCGCCTCACATGCATACTGCCGGTCCGTCTACAGCAGCTCCAGCTATCATGACCACTCAGAGGCTCCCCTCGTCTGTCGCCTCGTCAGATCCTACGACAGACTTACTTGCAGCGTCACAGGCAGCACCAGCCCCAGCTCAGACCCAGACCGCTTCAGCGACACTTCCTGCTTCAGAGGGTCAGTCAGTTCAGAGCTCAGGATCTGATGATGATGGCGCCCAGTTCCATCTTGCTCCACGTACTTCAGCGCCCGACTCGTCCGCTGCAGCCCCGCCGTCCGACCCTTAGGTTTTGGTGTTTGACGCCAAAGGGGGAGAGGGTTTGAGTATGTAGACTTAGGGGGAGCGAGTTTTAGGGGGAGCTAGTTATCTAGTATTAGCTTTTTATATACATTTGGAGTTTTATTTGTGTGATACACTATTACTTATGCATTCGTGTGTTTACTTTCATGCATACTATTATATATATGTGATAGTGCTATCTACGTGATTGTGATATTTGACATGTGTGATTCCTACTTTGCTTTATCTATATGTCATATCACTTGAGTAATGCTCATTTGCCCTTTGCTTCCGCGGTTATACTTCGAAGCAAATGAGCTTTGTAATTAGTACTCATGCTTAATTCATATCCTTTGAGTACATTGTGTTGGCTTGGGTCATATAAGCTTGACTAACTCTTCTGTTCTTATTGACAAAAGCTTATATGAACCAAGCCCGTCAAAAACCTCACTCCATAACATACTCGAGGTGGTATTGTCATCAATCACCAAAAAGGGGGAGATTGAAAGCATCTAGGCCCCTAGTTGGATTTCGGTGATTAATGTCAATACAAGATTACTATGACTAACGTGTGTTTTGCAGAGGCAATTAAGTTAGGTCATGGTAATGGAGATCGATTGGGCAATCGAGGTTGTCATGCCCCTACGATGGAAATCGTTTCGGTTTTCAGAGGATGGACGACAAGGTTAAGGATAACTAGTTCTAAGTGTCGATTAGAGTTGGAGAGACACTTAGAGTAGTTTAGGACTTTGTTTTTCCTTTGGCCGTACTATGAAGGGGGGTATGAACGGGTAGCTTGACCTAGTTGAGTCTAGTGAGTTAGGTGTGGTGCACACTTGTTAAAACTAGCTCTAGGTAGCTCCTATGAATGCCTAAGATCCTTTGGAGCAAACTTCATTCACATATGTTCGAAAGTTGAAAGTGAATGGAGGGTCAAACACTGACCGGACGCTGGCTCCGGTGCGACCGGACGCTGGCCTTAGGGTCCGGTCAGTTCGTTTGACTGAGGTGGTTAAGTCTGTTGTGACCGGACGCTGGAGGGTCGTGTGACCGGACGCTGAGAGCTAGCGTCCGGTCGACTCCAGTAAGGGTCTAGACTTGGAAAAGTGTGACCGGACGCGTCCGGTCAGTGCGACCGGACCCTGAGGGTTCAGCGTCCGGTCGAGTCCAGTAAGGTTCCAGTAAGGGTTTTATGCGACCGGACGCGTCCGGTCAGTGCTGACCGGACCCTGCCAGCGTCCGGTCGACTCTTTAAATACTGGTTCGCGGGTAGAACTGACCGGAGCGTCCGGTCATCACGACCGGAGCGTCCGGTCACCCCGCAGAAGCTCATAACGGATAGTTTTTCAGGCTGCCTTATAAATAGAAGCTCCACTCGTGAGTGGAGTTACTTTTGCTCATTCCAACAGCTGAGAAACACGTTTGTGAGTGCCAAGAAGAGCAAGGTCCTAGTGAGGTGTTTGTGATTTGAGAATCCAAGAGAGTAGCCTCACTAGCAAATCAAGAGTAGCAAAGTGTGCATCCATCGTCTCATTAGGCTTCGCGTGGTCAAGTGAGAGTTCGTGCTTGTTACTCTTGGTGATCGCCATCACCTAGACGGCTTGGTGGTGATTGGGAGTTTGGTGTTCACCCGGCGGAGCTTGTGGGTGACCCAACTCAAGTTGTGAGCGGCTTTGGGTGATTCGCCGTGACGGAGTGTCGAAGAATCAACCCGTAAAGAGCACTTGATCCTTGCGCGGATCAAGGGGGAGCTACACCCTTGCGCGGGTGCTCCAACGAGGACTAGTGGAGAGTGGCGACTCTTCGATACCTCGGCAAAACATCGCCGCGTTCCTTTCTCTCCCTATTTACTTTGAGCACCTACTTTGAGTATTTACTTTGAGCAATTCAATACTTGTTTTACATCCATAGAATTGCTTGCTAGAGTAAGGTTGAAATATAGGTTGTGAGTTTGTTGTGCATTAGTTTAATAGAAACACCTTTCTAGGCACAAGGGGTTAATTGGGCTATCCGTAGGATTTGTTTATTGCAAGAGAATTTCGAATTAGCCCAATTCACCCCCCCTCTTGGGCATCTTGATCCTTTCAGGTTGTGTGCCCACCTTTGGTTGTCGCCTTTCCACTTAAGTGTTTATGTTATGTTTATGTTGCTACTAGCTACCATGGAGTTTTTAACCTTTTATTGCCTATATCTTGGTTTTAACTTTTAACCATACGACACATGCTATGGTAATTGTGACAGGGACAAAAAGGGAAGTCTTAAGTAACACATCGATAAGATGCTCTTGAACGTCTACGATTCTAATGCCTTCAAATTTTCCTCTTTCATTCGTCTTTTTCACTTCTCACAATATAATACTCTTAGTGTATCTCATTGTCTCATAGGACCCAAACTCATGGCATGTGCACATACGGGTTAGAACCCTGCGTGTTTGTGCATCCAACGGTGGTACAGAGTCTGGTTCCAATACACATTGGCACATATGACACCAACATAAATCTTTGAGCCACAAACCATCCAGGTAACCACGCAAGTGTATGTTCCACACAGACATGTTTGCTAGTAGCTACATAGTACACATGTCCAAGAGGTTAAGTTATTTCATTGTTGAGCTAGAACTTATACCTTGAGCAAGGGCAAACAATCAGCATGCGGTCATTCTCCTGATAAAATTATGGCGAAAAATCCCCAAAACATATCAAGTACTGTTAGCAGAATACAAAATAAAAAAGTCAATGACTTAATTACGCCCAGCCATATTTTTGTCGACTCGCCCGCACACCCGATGCACGACGCCCGCCCGCTCTCTTCCACCTCCCTCCGTCCCTCCCTCGCTCGCTCTCTCCCTCTCTCAGATCTCCAGTGAGCTCCTCCACGATGGTCTCCTCCTCGACGACTTCCTCCCCGGCGACGACCTCCTCCCCGTGCCCGCGCTCGCTCCCACCTCCTCCCTATGCGGCTCCTTTCTCTCTCCCCTCCGACGACGATGGCGGGTTTTGGTGGTGGCGACGGCGAGGTAGGCCTCCTCCTCCTCTCCTCCTCCTCACTCTCCTAGATCTGCTCCTTAGGGTTACGGCGAGCTCTCTCCTCCTCCTCACTCTCCTAGATCTGCTCCTTAGGGTTACGACGAGCTCTCCCTCTCATTTTCCCAAACTCTGGCTGCCTTAGAAGGAAAGGGGTTTGGGGGAGGAAGGGCAGCCAGGTGGTGGGGAGGCCAGCGGTGGTTTAGGGGACCTGGCTACGATGGAGGCGGCCAGGCAAGTCGGGGCAGGGGCTCCATGGCCATGGCGGCTGCGGCAGGGGGAGGGGAAGAAGGCGAAGTCGTGGGCCAGCTAGGGTTTTGTCGGAGCTCCACGAACGGTGAAACCCTAGCTCGTCGCGGAGTAGGGGCGGGGGTCGCCGGAGAGGGAGCCAGCGAGGAGAAAGAAGGGCGAGGGCGAGGATTGGGCGAGAGGTAGGAGACGACCGTGCGTTAGATGCGTCCGATCAAAAATAAAAATAGGCCCAGACTACCAGGGTTTCTCTAAAAATACCCACAGTCCTGAGGCCCTGAATTGCAAATTCCGCGCCTCCTCCGCCCTTGAATCCTGACCCAAAAAAAAAAAAAACGCAAAGCAGAGCTCCCTCCCTCCTCTCGCCTCTTCTTCCCCGTCGTGGTGTGGGGCATCTCGCACCCCACCCCTGTCCCCCCCCCCGCTCGCCGGTGTGCGCGCTTTCCTAGGGTTTCCGCTGCCCCCGCCGCCCACCCCGCTCTCCTCTCGTCAGCGGCGATGGCGTCGGCCCCGGTGGCAGGGGCAGGGGCCGGGGGCGGGAAGGACGACGAGCTCGCCGATCTGGTGCGGCGCCTCGTGGGCGCCCTCGCGCGCTACGCTGATCGCCTGCCCTTCGACCTCTATCGCCAGGTTCGCGCTCGGATTTGTGATCCCCTGCCGTCTGTTGACGTCTTTTTGACCAGTCCATGCCTCGTTGCGGGGGATTTGTGGGGCCCGGGCGCTCAAAGACTTCGCCTTGTTTGGGAAGGCTTTGTTTTTTACTACTATTGTCTAGGTAGTGTTGTGCTGTTCTCGGGTAAAATTCTAGGTTCGCAACCATCATCGATTTGGTAATGCGTTGTTTTGCTGTCGCCTATGCTTGGACTCCACATGTACACGTTGCTCTTGATTTGCAGGTTTTCAATGCAAAAAAATGCCCCCCTTTTGAGTTTTGATTAATGTGACCATGTTTGGCGTTAAGTTTAGGTGATTAGTGCCCCCCCCCCCCCCCCCCCCCCCCCCCCCCCCCCCCTTTGGCTCCATCTTTTTTTATATAAAAAACAGAACAAGATATGCAAAATAACTAAACAAGTGTAAGTGAATCACTTATTGAAGTGGAACGTTTCTTTAAAGATGCACATTTCTCAATCGTTTCATTTATATGGCGTCGAGAAATGGTTTGTCTTTGTGATCTATCATTGAATTAGAATGAGAATTGTTTGCTGTCAGAATTTTCTTTCCTTGTCACTTGGCCTAATGCTTTGTTAAATTAGTTTTCCAAATACTTGTAATTCCTAAGGTCCGCAGCATTTTTCTTGCAACACTTTGCATATTTGTATTGCAACAATTTGAATTGCACAACACATGCACTTGATGTGTTTGATATGGTTGGCTTGATTGACAGCATTGTAGCACAACTGTTTTAACAGTATATAACCAAAGAACTTTGCTCATGTGGTTCATGGTTCCCTTGAGAATTGAAGCAGTCTACCAGAATACACTGTAAAACAAATCTAGCATCTTTCACATCTGGGATGATCATTTATTTATGGCAACGTTACTTTGTCAAACAAAAAGTCCATGCCTTATTTTTGTAGCTGCACATAAACAAACGTACCACTGGTATGTTTATGATGTATTAATTTGAGCCCTTGCTACATGAATTACTGAATTTCTTCATGGTCATGCTTCAGAAACTTCGTTCACTTACTACACTTGCTGCGATCTCGATCACACTTCTGTTTGCCTGGAAAATGTTGAGAGCTCCTCAAGAGCAAGCTCGGAGGCCTCGTAGGAGGGCTGCCCCATCATCTAGCAACACCAGCACTAGATCGCGACCAGGCACTTTAACCACAACAGATGCTTGTTCATCAGCAGATTCAAGAGCACACGAAGCAGTTAACCAGCTTTTCCAGCCAGTAAATGTATTGCTTGATTTCATTTGTTAAATACTGAGATGATGTAGCTGTTTTGCTAGAACTCTTTGGTTTGATAGTTGTTTGTTTCTTCTGCAGCTGACTCTTGAGCAGCTTGTCAGGCATAAGCTAAGCGAAGGACGAAGGGTACTCTGCTAGCTTCTTCCTCACAACAGTTTTCTGATTTATAGAGTAATGCTATATTGATGGATGTTTCTTGTTTTCAGTTCACATGCCGCTTGCTTGGTGTGATTTTGGAAGAAACATCTCCAGAGGAGCTTCAGGTGGGCTGTAATGATGTTGCATTGATGCCAAAACTAACTTCAGTTTACACTATTGACTAGTCAACTAATGGATTTATATCTTCTTGCAGAACCATGTCACAGTGAAGCCTTCCGTGGTGGAGGTTCTCCTAGAAATTGCAAAATTCTGTGATGTGTATTTGATGGAGCGCGTTCTTGATGATGAAAGTGAGGCAAGTGCTAAGTAGCAACACTTCTTTTTTTCTTCTTTTGATAATGTGGGAGCACATGAATCAATAGCCCTTTGGTCTACGATTTTGGATTTCATAGTGTTTGCATTATTATATATGTACTACCTATTACAAAATTTAGAATTTGAATGATTTCTGCAGGGAAAGGTTTTATCGGCCCTGAGTGAAGCTGGACTTTTTGCTGGTGGTGGCTTGATAAAAGATAAGGTAGGCCGCAAGCAACTACTGATTGATATTCTAGTATTGCTTATAGCCATCGGCTATTTGCTATGTAAATATATAATACCATTTATTAAAATCTGCAGGTTCTCTTCTGTAGTACAGAGAACGGCCGTACATCTTTTGTTCGGCAACTCGAGCCTGATTGGCATATCGACACAAGTCCTGAAATTGTCCACCAATTAGCTGTAAGTACACAAATAGCCGCAACAACGAAGTGACAGACACTTTATTGAGATAGTTTTTGATTTGCTATTTATCTATCTATTTATTTGCCTTGCAGAGGTTTATCAAATATCAACTGCACATTTCGCCGCAACGACTTGAAAGAATAGCAACCAATGTTTTCAGCGCTCCAAGCTTGGAACAATATTTTGGAGGCCTAGACCAGAGATAAGAGGTAGAGCACATATGTTATGTCCTAATAATCTATTAACGTGGAACACTTCTAAACAATATATAAGAGGATCAAAGATGATAACATGGAAACTCCAGAAGAAATACCCTAATTTATATTTAGTTTCTTTACCTGCAGGTCAAACTCCATCCAACAAAGGGGCGGCGGCTTAGTGAGAACGGAGGACATCATTGTTTTTTCTTTTCTCTGCTCGAATGATGGAACTCGTTTTTCCTGTATCATGTGTAAAAGCCTGTGCTATGTACTAGTAATCCGTTGTTATGCGATATGCAGTGCCCCATAATCTATGCAAGGAGATAACATATGTAGTAGCATACTTGGGTGAATCAGTTGTGTTAATGCACAAGTATAACAAAAACAGTTGTGTCGACCTGCTGCTATTGCCATTGCCTGTTGGTCCCATCCCATGAGGCTGCTGATTACAGTAAGCAGTTTCATGAAAAGGGGACATGAATAATGAGGCTAACGACTGATCGGCTGTTGCATTTTAACATGATCGCCACTATCCATTTGAACAAGAACATATCATCTTTGCAAGTTGCAACCCAAAAAGAAACACCCCTTGTTTGTGCACTTTCACATTTTCCAAGCTTTCAAAATTACCCAGTGAAATAAACTACATGAAGATTCTCCCAAATGCCACAAAATTCAAGCAGAGTTCTCCTCTCAGACCGGTCGCTCTTCTTGGCATTTCAAGCATGTACACGTGAACCCATAATCTGCAAGTTGCGCCTGCCTCTCCTCGTATGGAAGGTCTTCATCGATGTAGGAGATGGTAATCTGGAATGTTCATTGTCAGATCGGTAGGATAGGTGCAACATAGCATAGCCAAACTTCTCGTCTTGATTGCATAGTCGAAACGATATAAACAAATAATAGGATACCTCTTTGTCCTTGCTGATAGGCCTCAGAGCAATTACCACTGCATGGCCATCCTTGTCCTGCAGTGGTATTTCAACAGCTCAGATCTGCCTTACTGACGGTAAATTGGCATGAAAAATGAACTAGTCTGCTCAGACAAAAATGTACGCACTCACCTCGTCTCTCTTAAATGCTTTAGCATTTGGACAGCACGAGTGGTTCATGCAACTCTGCAAAGGAAAGAACGCCGTTCCTGCCAGCGAGAAATCACCAGGGACAATAATTTATACTGTTGAGCAAACATAGGCAAATAACAAGTACTGCAGAAGGAGCTGTGCATACCCTCACAAGGAACTGAATAGTCTTCACCTAAAGCATCTAGGAATGGCCCCGTTACCTTCTCTGCTTCCTCCTAGATCACAGTGCAATTCAGGTTTACAAACTACAGGGTTCTTTTCAGATTAAGAATCATAGAAATTTGGGCCAACTATCAACAGACCTTCTCACTCTCTGGAAGATCGTCAATGTGTATGAAATAGTCTTCAACTGGTGATGCGACAACTAAATCACTGCAACAAAGGAGAGGATAGCATTTTGAGATATTATGATTACGATGCCAAATGCAGAACAGATATTTGTGCTCATTATAGGTGCAAATAAAATAATGACATCACATGTATGTCCATCAACACTAAAAGAAATAAATAAATCCACTTACAGATTGTTCAGCTCAAACATGCCAATTATATGGCCATAGATGTCAAGCGAAAACACTAGACCATTGTCAAGGAAACTTCAAAACTGGATAAGAAAATAATTTCAAGGAAACTTATATATGCCAAACAAGTCTGTGGGCTACTGAAAAGGATACAGGGTGCACACTCAGGATCAAAGATTGCATCCTTGAGAAGCTGCAGTGACTGCAAGATAAATCAGCACGTCAGTGACTAATTAGATACATCACAACAGAATAAGGTGAATGTATTTAGATGTTATTATATAATTTATTATCCTTGCCCATACAATATATTAAATTGATACATTAACGAAAAAGATGCTCCATTGAAGTGGCCTGTAATACCATCAGTAGAACGTGGACTATTAGTTTCATAATGTCCAATAAAGTGAATTATCTGCTGCATAATTACCGTAAACGCCAGATCCCTTATTTGCTGTCTAAACAATTCTTCTTCACAGGAATCAACATCTTCAGGCAATGCAACACACTCCCACCACCTGCAAGCATAAGTTCTTTTTTGTCACAAGTTTGTTGTAGATAAACAGGATTTTGTCATAACTCACACAGCACATGCAGAACTAGCCTTCTGGCTGGCACATGTGAAGAATAAAGACTCAAGCCTTGCCATGAGAATGTCATTGACTATTAAAGAACGTTTGTAGGTTATACTATTCCATTGAATTTTTACTATCGCACACAAAAAGCGAACAACAAATATCATGCTTGACAACAGCTGCATCGCGTAACACTGAGTGATGTACTAACAACTCCAGGTCGTCTGAGGATAAGTCACGCAAGCTCATTCTTGTTACCTCTTTTTGAAGCCCATCGAAAGTGGTTTCCAGGCTTCCATGAGGAGCGAAGAGCTTGATTCATGAGGCCCATGCTGTCTTTTGAGTTTCCTATATCTCAACAAGGTGAAAGTGATAGCCTGACATATAAAAGCAGAAGTTTGTGCATGAGAATCAAGAAATATTACTGGATTGCAACCTAGAATGATAGAAGACAAAAAGGAAACAAAAAGTGATTCCTTTTTTTTGTTTTTTAGCATTCTTGACATTCATATCATTGTCTTATCATGATATGTTCTGTTCTGGTGCATTGGTCTATAGCAGGTTCACAGTTTTGACAGATATTGGTGACTGATATCAACTCTTAAGTCTGATGCCCAATTTTCTGTTTGTATTTGACCAAGACTAAACTGCACTTTTCGAATCAAATGTAAAAAGAAGATATCACCTGAACAAGATTAGAAAATGAAAACAAACATGGTCAATTAGAGTGATGTTTGGATGCCTACATACTATATAGTATGCATACTTCTGTCACTTACCTTGGCAGCAACCAAAAAAATATCATTGGTTCCTGAAATAAAGAACAACTATCATCAGAAAATAGGTTTACAACTTAAATGAAAGGTGGAAACTGGACGTTGAGCCATAATGATGCAGATCATAAATATTTAGTGCTGGCTTACCATTAGCATGCCCTACAAATTTCTGAAGGGCGGATTTCCGTAATGGTTCAGTCTTGGATCCAGCACACAGCAAAGAGTGATAAGAATCCCAATCGGAATCCGCACATGATTGGCTGTACAAATTGCAATATCACTTAACCAAGTTTTCTTCTCAAGATTACATTTATATGAATTATCCAAAAAATAACATGAGTATGTTCTATGTTCTATAGATACAAGTTTTTTACGAGGAAATTAGGTCTGAAGTGACTATAAATAGTGAGGAGAAACAGATATCATATGTTTTGCAGAGAGAAGTTAGTTTTCAGGCCTATATAATCATCTGTTGTGTCACTTTGCAAATCGAAAAGAATTCACAAATTGTTAGGAACACAAACCTGCAGTAGAGTTCTCCCTCACATCCACCAGGGCAAGCAACAACTGATGGCAGACAGAACTGATCAGTTAAAGGCAACGACATATTACCATCCATAAGTGACATCAGGACCTCTTGTGGCACAGCATTGCTATTCCCACTTGATGCACCAGAGCAGCCAGTACTTGACCCAGCATCACTCCCATGGCAATGTCTCTCAGTAGTGCCATCAACACTACCACCAAGGCTTTGCAAATACAATCTACGCCCAATTTGGAACTCTATAGAACCAATGAAGCGGAAGCAGTAACTACACACAACACAGTCAATCTGCAAAAAAGGCACATAAAACCGACTTAACACTTCAGAGAAACAGTTCACATAAAAGCCACAATGAATGATCCACTTTCAATCAGATGGGAGAACCTTGTTAAGGCTGTCCTGAGCACCGACCAACATTTGGTCCTTCAGAACAAGGTCGTCTTCAGCAAAGTCCCTATTTGCACAAACACCTGAAAGAACCGGTTTGTTGAAATTGCCAGCTTTTACCTTATGCCAATTTTACACGAGAAGAGCAGACTGGATGGTTGCCCTCTAACGTAATTGCTCAGTAATGGATACCTTTCCCATGCTTGCTACTGTAGCTCACTCTAATGCCATCAAGCTTCTTGGACCATATGAGTTCATCATAGTATTCCTGATGAAGAAACAAAAGGCAGCACATTCATTACCTCATATTAGCACTGCATCAACCACCGATGTTAACACCCAAATATAGCCCCCCTCTCATAATTTTGCATCAACGCTATCAAAGCCTAAGATATCACACCAACAACGCCATGAAAGGCCAATATACCACGCTAACGCCATGAAAAAAACTAAATTTGGCAATATTCGACCAGAGTAACAGCTTTGATGTCACGAGACTGATCAATCAGGGGATTCTCAAGCAAACAGGCTAGTCGTACAGAAGGGGCCGGAAAGAAAGCAACTACCTCGGCGGATTGGAGAGGAGGCGTGGCGACGAGCTGGGCGATTTGGGGCGCGAACTCCCTGTCCAGATCGCACGGGCTGACGCCAATACCACCCATGCCGTTGGTTGGGGTGCCAACCGGAGCTTCTCGCGGCGGGTTCGTCAGCCCCTGGCCGCCGCCGCCGCTTTTGCTGGCCGCTGGGGTTTTGGGGTTTGAGCTCAAGCGTACGGAGAGGTAAAGGTACACACGCAGACTGTAGCACGCGTTCGCCACAATGAAGACGTAAATATGATTTTACGCGTTCGTCTCCAGTAACCTCCGGCTCAAGTCATTTATCTCTTCCATGTTTAATCATGAGAAAGCAAAGCCTCCAGTCAATTTGATTTAAACTAAACTAGACTAGATTATATTCTACTATGCAAAATTCATCGCATCGAAAATAGTGTAGCATGTGCAAATCAAAGTGTGTTGGGCATGGTAGAGGCCATGGACGGTTGGACGGTATGTTAACAATCAGAGTTCAAAGTTTTGGTGAAGTTTAAGTGCTCCCTCCGTCCCCGAATAAAGCAATTCCTAGAATCAGTGTCGGTCAATTTTTTTTTTAAGTTCAACTAACTTTATATAAAAGAGTAGCAATATCTATGATACAAAAGAGCACCTTATGAAAATATATTCTATGATAAATCTAATAATACTAATTTGACCATAAATCTAAATATTTTATTCTAGAAATTCAGTCAAAGTTTAAAAAGTTTGACTTAAGACAACTCCAGGAATCTATTTATTTAGGGACAGAGGGAGTAGGAATTTGCAAATTCTAGGGATTTCCGTAGATGAGTGGTTTTTTTTGCTCAAATATATTTTTTTATTTGAAAATATTACTACTTGTTAAACGAGGCTTATGAACTATGTCAATCAATTTGCACATACGTGCTGGGGGTTGGGAGGTGGTTTCCTCAGTCCTGCCCTCTTTTTATGCCAGCAAATTCTATTGCTTACTTGTGGGCCCCATTTAATTGTTTGACTATAATTACTGGATTTTGGTATTTTCACCATGAAGGGTAAAGAAAACATAATATCAAACCGTGGTGATCGTGAACGGTAAAAACCAAAACAAGGTATATGATGAATCCCTCCCGACAATCAAAAGAAGTCACAACCACGTTGTTGCTGTGGACTTAAGAGTGAGATGACCGGGGACAGGACGATTCTCGATTTCAGAGGTGTTTGGCTAGGTTTGCCTAGCCCTGCATAGCAACGGCTAGCCTGGATTCCTTCCTCGAATTCCCCTCATATGGAGACGAGCTCGGATTCCTAGTGACAATATTTGTTTCCGGTAGAATCAGTCATATACTAAGGGCTTGTTTGATTTGAGCTCAAGCAAAATTGCCTAAGTCAAGCATGAATCTCATACCTCCAAATCATGGAAGCCAAATAGACGAAGTACCACCCTCCCTTCATTCGTTTCCACCCTCTGTTTTCTACATTAAGGCTTATAGTAGTAGAATTTTGAAAATACACCTACGAAGCAATCAACATAGGCACGACCACCACGTAAAATGAAGCAATTTAGGCAAACCTAGTGCCCTTAGCTGTACTCATGGGCCTTTCCATCCAATAAAATCTTCCATAAAAAGAATATGAGATGGGACGGACCTAGTCCCGTGTTTGGTTACAGAGATAGGTTGATTCTAGTTTTTGTTTGTTTGTTTGGAGCTTGACCTAGGAACTGTACTAATCTTTTCTAACACTATCATCATGAACCGACACATTGCTTCTTTAGTTTGCATTCCATTGTTATAACGTACGGACAGTTTTGCTAGTCAGCGTTCAAAATAACAGTTCATGGTTCGAAGTTGGAGGAACAACCGCAGATTATATAAGTAGAGCACCCACAATAGCTCCCAAATGTTGTTCGGGCATTCAAAATGCAGCAACCTCTGAATAATGCATGCTACTGAAGATGGTAGAGGTTAGCGGGGGATGCAACCTATATACATACAACTTGATAAAAGGATAACTCTGACAACTGCCTCCAATAATTAGATGGATCGCAGTCAGAGCACGAGTATACTAATGCATAAAGTTAAGTACAGACACAATAACTTGTCAACTGATGTCTGTTTGAACAAACCTAGCTCTGTCGTGCTCGCTCATGAACAATTAATCTCTTACTATATAACAGCAAAGGGCTCATCAATCAAAGTGTCAAAGCACTAACTAGCATAATCACGCCATTCTGTTGGCGGCGATGCAAATGGGACACATGATACGGGCAGCCTGTTTGTCGTCATCCACGATCCAGTTCAACCACCCGACGGGGAGCTCCACTTATTTGTAACTGCAAGCTGCATCTCTCCAACTCCCCTGCAGAGCTTCCAGCGCCTCTTCCATAGGTCCTGCGAAAATGTCTGCGCTGCTGGTGAAGGCTCTGGCCGCCCTCGTGGCAATGGCCGCCGTGGCCGAGCTCGCCGCCGCCAAGAACTACACGATCCAGTGGTCCGTTAGTGGGAACTACGGCGACTGGTCATCCAACAACGCCGTCAGCGTAGGCGACACCGTCGGTGAGCTCCAGCTCCCAAATAATCGAATCCTTCCTGTCTATACTGTGTATACGTACTGTATCTGATCGAGTTTGTATGCACGCCGCTGATTGGCCGGCGGCTTGGCGCTGCAGTGTTCACGTACGGGCCGCCGCACACCGTCAACGAGCTGCCGTCGGAGGCGGACTACAAGAGGTGCAGCTTCGACAACTCGGCGTCGTCGGACCAGAGCGGCAACACGGCCGTCACGTTCGACAAGGCCGGCACCAGGTACTTCGCGTGCGCCGCGGGGTCGCACTGCAGCCAGGGACAGAAGGTGGCCATCACGGCCGCCGCACCGGGGGCTTCCCCGGCGCCGAAGCCCAAGGAGAACTCGGCGGCGGCGTCGATGGCCGGCGCGGTCGGGCTCGCGGTGAAGCTGGCGCTTGGCCTCGGCGTCGGAGGAGCCGTGCTTGCCGCCTTCTGATCGAGCTCCCGTGCGGCCATGCCCGAACCTTCATGAATCATGATGGTGTTGGCCCGGCTCGTGTGGTTGCGCTTGCACTTCCTACAAACATTTGTCCATGAGTCCATCTGATGTCCTGTTCCTATACAATTATTGGCGACTATCTTTGACTTTTGAAATTGCACGCCTGTTTGGTTTTCACACAAGCGTGCCACTACTGGCCAAAAGTCCGATTTTTTTGGGATGGGTAATTTTGGGCTGAAAGTCTTGGCCAACTTCGGTCACAAAAACAAAACAGGGTGGTCAAATAGGAGGGCTTCCAAGCCAAAGGCCATGGGCCGAACAGCTCGAAAATTTAATACTCAATCAAGCAAAGACCTATTTTGATTAAAGTAGCCAAAATTTAACCTGGCATTTTTAGGAACATTTGGCAATAGACCGAACACACCAGACCAGCAGGGCAGTACCTGATAGTAATGCGGTTGGGCGACAAGTGCACAATAATTAGCTACTCGCCTTTGTGTTGACGCAGAGATTTTTAAACACCAAAGTGTTTTATTTTTTATTTTTTTGAATCACAGCAATGCACACGCTCACGTACATGTACGGACACGTACTCCTATAAACACAAACTCACACACGCTACCCCATGTTAGCACCTCCCTAAAAGTGAATTGATTAATCTCAAGTTCAACGAAATCATCATAGACGTTGTCGATGAACACGTCGTGTACCATTGAAAAAAATAACGACATTAAACCATCAAATAAATTCATAAAAATATGAACGTCTATATCAAGTTGATAACTAGGATCCGAGTGGAGATTCCACCACAAAGTCACAAAGAACCCAACTACATCACTACGCCTCAGTTCTCAAGGCCCTTGTTCTTGAGCAAGAATTTGCACGGTCCTCAATTATGGCCAAACAATCTATTGTAATTTTCTTGGGTCTAACCTCTTGTAAAACTCCTTTTGTACTTTTTTTCTTCAAAAAAAGGTACTAGCACATGCAGACCACAACAGAATCGCCTCATGGTGCGCCTTGCAAAAATGGACCACCCGGTTTTCATAGACTCATCACGAAAATAAAAGAAACGTCCGTCGTACATGTCATGTCAGGATAGACACATTTAGAATTGCTATAAGATCGACAAGCCACTTAAAACATCCTTCATCATCGTAGAGATGAAGTAGAACAAAAATTAGGATTGGACAAGGGAAAATAGAGTTTATAGAGATAAAAAGAGTAAGCATATTTGTATTTTGATTGATTGGGTATTCGGAATTGGCTATGGCCTTTCATTTTTTATAGCGTGCGAGGAGGCCTTGCTTCGAGTAGAAGTTAAGATTGTAAAAGATTTGTGGAGAATTCAAACTCCCTTGGGAGGCTTGCAGAAACAGATCATCTTTTTTTTTTGGTCATAGAAAGGACAACAAGAGTTTTGCCATAATTTTTACGGAAATACCGGCGCCCGTCCGTGACTCTACGTCCGGACGCGGCTTTCCAGGAGCGAGCCCCAAACAACCCAAACAAAAAAACAAATCCTCATTCCCTTGTGATTATCCGCCTGTCCCTCCCAAGCTCACACCACACTCCTTCGTGCTTATCCGCCCGGCCCCAAAGCATCCGTCCACCCCTTCTCCAGCGCGCGCTCGTCGGGCTGTCGTGCCGTTTCCTTTCCCGTCGCTGGCCGCGCCGCACGCCCTTGCTCCCTACGCCGCTCACCTGCGTGGCAGCCACCTGTGTCGCTCGGCGTGGCTGCTCATCCGTCTGCCCCCTTCCCCAGCGCGCGCTCGTCGGGCTGCCGCGCCGTGCCCTTCCCCCATCGCCGGCCGCGTCGCGCGCCCTCGCTCCCTGCGGCGCTCACCTGCGTGGCAGTCACTTGCTCCCTTGTCGTTCGTCTGTCATCCATCGCCGTTAAGCACGCCGTTGACCCCGCATGGCCGCTGGGGCACACGTGCCGTGGCACCTCATGTCTTCCCCCGCCGAGCCAAGGGCACCCACGAGCATGGCCGGTGCTAGTGGTGCTCGCACGCTGCGGCTCGCCGGCAACTTCCACCCCGCCGGCCAGAATCGACTGGCTCAGCCTTCCTCCTCTATGTTGCATATGTATGTTTCAAGTGTTTCAGACGTTTCAGATGTATGTTGTAATTATTTCATCTTAATGTTGCAAAAGTAGATCGGAGGATGTTGCACATGCTTTATATGTTGCAAGTGTTTCAGAGGCATGTTGCAAGTGTTTGTTCAAAATGTTTCATCTATTTCTAGACGTCTGTTGCAATCTTTTTTTATCTTGATGTTGCGTATGTTTCACACATATGTTGCAATAGTATGTTCCAAATGTTTCAGCCGTTTCTGTCTTATGTTGCAGCAAGTGGTTTTATGTTGCAAGTTGCAAAACTAGATGTTTCGCGTGTTTCACGCACATGTTGCAAAGTGCGTGTTCCAAATGTTTTATCTACTTTCAGACATATGTTTCATTCAAATGTGTTTCATGTTACAAGTGTTTTATGTTGTACGGCCAGGGGCGAGCCGACTGGGCGCGCGACGCGTCGGGGGCCGCTGGATGGTGGTCCTGCGGTCGGGGCGCGTTGTGGGCGTGCTCGTCCTCACCTGCTCATCCCGGCCGCTGAGTGCTGCCCGCACGGAGAGAGTGAGGAGGGTATTAGGGGCGACCGGCGGGCGCAGAGACGGGGCGAAGTACGTGCGTGGGGCAGGGTGATGGCAGACAGGTCAGGGTGAAGGCGGGCGGGGGCGTCCGGACGCGGGCGTCCATCTGCCCTAATTTTTATTAGACGAGAGAAATAAAAAGCACAAGAACGGCGGCACCATCACAACCTCCTAAAGCGACTATTTTCTACAAAAGGTCGTCGCGTTTTGGCAACTCAAGTTGGCCAGTTTTGGTCTATAGGTAAGTTGCCGCCGATAGCCATAACAGTTTTTCCCCCGTTGAATCTTTGCATGCAAGCCACTAGCCTCTCTCCTTTCTATATTATCTCTTCTCTTCTCTTTTCTGCGAATTAATTTACTAATCAATCAGTACTTGAATGAACCAGGCAACTAGCCAATTGATGTACTCAACCAACACGAGTATGTCGTTGAGATGCTAATTTGGTCATCAACATTTTTTAACCAAATGATATTTCAACTGCAAGAAACGGCGTGTCCATCAATCACAAACATCAAAACACACATTGTACACTCAACTCGATCTGGCACACAAAGGAGAACAGAATAACGACATAATTAACAAGAGTTACAGTTCCATGCTAGCAGCAGCTAGCGCACATAGGTTGCACTTTTGCTTGATGCCATGAGAATCTTGCCTGGCCCAGGCAGTGTTTTCAGACGTTGGATTCTGAACGTCTGTGGCCAGATCGTGCTGCTTGGCCGGCAGTGCCTAAAACAGCAACCAAACAAGACAACGCACCTTTCAATGCTGCAGGGGCGGAAGTGGAACCAGGTTTCTTCTAACTTTTTCCACGAGCGTCTGAAGCGTCTCGTAAGGTTTCTTCTCACCTTTCAAGGTCTCCCATGGCATTCACGATGTCCTTCAGCTTGTCAACGATGTTCTCCTGCTGGAAGTAGTGGGCTTAAACGTCGATGCTCATCCTCCACGTAACCAACTTAGCCGCGGCCTTCGTGATCACCAGGCAAATTACATCCTCACTCTCCTTCGTCATCTCCACGATGATCTCCTTCAGCTTCTCCCCGAAACGGCAGAACATATTGTTCCCCATTGGAAGCTCTCTGACCGCCTCCGCAAAAGCCTCTGCGGTCACAAGGTTCTCACGTATCTGCACGGCAAGGCATAAGAAGGACGCAAGAAACTTCCTTCTTTCGTCAGTCATGTCCGTAATTTCAGTAGTGACTATCGCTTCCAGTACCTGCAGCACCAAAAGGAGGGGTCAAAGAATTGTTACAGTACCTCCTGCAACGTCTGAACATTACGAAGAAACATCAAACTAAATACTGGAAATTTCATTGACCAACGTTCTACCGCTTTATTTTTTATTTGAGAAAAATGAAAGACTCCAGCCCCTGCAACACTGCTTTATTTCTAACAATTTTTTTTTTTATCTATGTGACATTGTGAATTGGTGTCAGCATCTACGTCTTACAGTTAGGTCTGTGAATGCTACTGATATCGATGATGATATCAGTATAGCCATGACCCACGAAGCAGTAATAAGGTTATATTGATCCTAGTCTATATGGAACTGGAAGATAGAAAAGGTTAAAGACTTAAAGTACTATTCACCTGAATAAAACAAATAGGTTGAGAGATATTGCCCTGTGACAAACAGAAGTACAGCAACAAATATAATCAACATGAAAAGTAGCAAGATAGGTGAGGAAAGATGAACATGAATCTAGCATTTTTTTTTGGATAAAGGAAGTTTTTATTGAAATCAAGGCAACTAAATGAATGTTGCATATAGCACCTCGGTACCTTAGTTCAGTATTATGGTAAAAAAAAAGATGTCACTGTATACTTACCTTAGACAATGAGTTGGAGACTGAGCTAAGACGATGCATCCTATCCTGATCTGTTTTGGACTTTGCACAAATCTGCGCCAAGAATTCCAACTGCGAAGGTCTACTGCAAGAGCATTCTGTGCTTTCCCTGCTGGTGGGCTGTCCTGAGGATCAAAGAAGCCGCGCATCCTCGGTTGCCCCAAAGTTAGCCTTGTGAGGATTTCCACGGCAAGTATTCTCATTTCTTGTTCACTACTGTTCCTCATGATCCACATGATATTTCGAGCTGTTCTGCCGTTTTCCGATATTAGTTCATGGCGTAATTTTGAACTGCTCTCACACGTCCCGCTGGTAAGCTTGGCCACCACGTGCAAGGACGCCTTGACAATCTGAATTGTTTTAGGGCCATTCCCAAGGGTGCTGAGCAGTCCATGGGTAACTGGCGCTAAGATCTTGGGCACAAGATCCGTGGTTTTGCATATCTCTGTGCAGTTCCCCGGGTTGGAAGCAACCTTGTCAAGAATCACAAGGCCATGGACGATAAGAGGTTTGTCTCTTGCTCCACCTTCGTTGTCGTTGGTATTGCTGGTCTCAATCTGAATTCCTTGTGGTGATGATGGCTCCGCTCCACCTCTGTTTCTAATGAGCCCTAGTTTTGTGAGTAACCAGTGAAAGCACATTATAAGACCGTAAGTAGGTCGTGGGTGGGCTGGCCCACTTGCATCGCTATTGGCAATGTTTATCTGAGTTTCTCCTGTGGATTGTGGTTCTGCTCCGCCTTGGTTGGTATCGTTGGTCTGAGTCTGAGTGTCATATGTCTAATGGAGGGCCCAGGCCGGCTAGGTCTGGGCAGAACGCGCCGACCAGCGGAGGGGCGGCCTCCCGCCGTGCCGCCAACATCCAGATCCGGGAGGATAGGATCTGCTTGCTTGGAGGACAAGATTAGATTGCTTAGGTGCTAAGTCTCCCAGGACTATAAATACAGGGGCGATGTAACCTTTCAATCTTAAGCAAGAGTAGAATAGGCCAAGGGCCTTCTATCCCCTCCTCTCCCTTCTAAGCCTCGGTCCTCTTCCCTTGCGCCTCTCTCTCTCTCCCCTGTGCCGACGCCTCTAGTCCCCCAAACCCTAGCCGCCGCCACCTAGGGCCCCCCTCCCAGACGGGCTTTGACACTGGTATCCGGAGACCAGATCGATCTGATGGCCACCACCACCAAAATCATCGATATAAAGAAAGTCTGCAACAGCGCCCACAACATCATCGATCAATTGGCGAAACTGAGTGACAAGTTCTTCGCCGTCAACACCAGCAGCAATCCGCTGCTGCCCGACGCCGCCGCACCCTTGTTGCTTGTTGCACCCCGCAGCGACCATGCAACAAGCAGCGTCGCCGCCAGCCTTCCCTGCAGCGGCCTCGCCACCAAGATGATGGACAACGACGCTCGCCTGAGCAACAGCGAGCGTGCACGTTCCAAGGAGGACCTCGACATCCGCAACATGACCAATCGTTGGAAGACGATGTTTGACGAGTTCTTCGCTCGCCCCGACAATTCTTCACCAATAGCAGATCCACCTCAACCAGAGATCCCCACTCCGGAGATCACGTACAAAGGAGTTGGAGCAGCCGTCTTCCTCAAGCCCTATCAACGATCAAGCAAAGCCGCAGCACGAGGACGCGCTGCCAGGAGAAGGGGGAAGAGATGTCATACGTCTAATGGAGGGCCCAGGAGGGGGCCCAGGCCGGCTAGGTTTGGGCAGACAACGCCACTAGGAGGGGGGCGCGACCAGCGGAGGGGCGGCCTCCCGCCGCGCCGCCAACATCCAGATCCGGGAGGATAGGATCTGCTTGCTTGGAGGACAAGATTAGATTGCTTAGGGGCTAAGTCTCCCAGGACTATAAATACAGGGGCGATGTAACCTTTCAATCTTAAGCAAGAGTAGAATAGGCCAAGGGCCTTCTATCCCCTCCTCTCCCTTCTAAGCCTCGGTCCTCTTCCCCTGCGCCTCTCTCTCTCTCCCCTGTGCCGACGCCTCTAGTCCCCCAAACCCTAGCCGCCACCACCCACCCTTCCTGCCGGGCTCTGACACTGAGTTTCTTCTGGTGGTGATGGCTCCCCTCCAGCTTCATTGGCCCCTAAACCCATACATTTCCTTAATTCTGTGAGCAACCTGCGGCAGCCCGCCCTGCAAATGACTTGCTGAGCTACTCCTGGTGCCAGTGGCTCTGGGCGACCTGCTGTTTTCATTAAATGAGGATGAGGATCAAGCAGTGATGACATGGAATGTGCTGCTCCAGGTATGTCAGTCAGGCGCAGGTTGCAGGCAAGTTTCGTGAGGATTTCTGCAGTGTCTGCCTTGGTATCCAGATCAATGGGTCTCTGAGCGCGTAGCAACTTAAACAGACTGCCAACGACCTGCTCAGAAGAACTGATCTGCTTTACCGCTCCTGCTGCGCATTCTTTCCTCGTAGTCAGCACGTGTAGCACTGCAACTGCAGAGACATGGTCGCTATGGTATTCAGATTGCAGCAGTTCTGCTGCAAAGGATACCAGAGTCCTGTTGGTGGTGCTAAAGACGCCTTTCTCGATGCATTTATCCTGTGTCTGTGTAATGTATCGATCCACCAATTCTTTTCCTTTTGTGTTTCTGATTCCGAAGTAATCACTGCTGAATTGTAGAGTAGCATTCGAACGAACAATCAAAACAATGCACCATAGGTAGAACAGTGTACCTTGAGCGAGCACCAGAGAGTAAAAGACGATGAGTGCTGGCTTCATATTGCCCCTTTTGGTGTCAGTATCGGAACCTCCGTAATTATGGACAGCACCAACCAGACCAATGACCGATAGCGCGAAGCAGGCTGCTGCTGTGACGATCGGAGCTGCAGCAAACAGTATTGGTACCATCGTGGCTACTCCTACAATCTCCGTTACATCTCCAACGTGCCCCCGCCGTGTCCATGTCGAAATTTCCCTATGCATGGAAGCCGCGGGAAATTGCACGAAGAATCTGGCCGTAGGTCCCGAGATAGAGCCGACGACCCTATCAACGGAGTTTTATGTGATTAGATTAGATGATTTTTCCAAAGGGTAGCATGCATTGCCGTATAATTGTTACAGAGGGAAAACAAAATTGCCTATTGTTATTATGAAAAAAATCGAGCTAAAAAACAAACAACTTTTCCTATTCCAGAAAGCGAAAACAGGCCCAATAACCAAACTATATATACTATAAAGAACTGAAAGCACAGCTACAGAGACCATTGGCAAATACAAAAACCACTGACAGTTACCCCAAATAAGCAAACGGCGGCAGACAACTAAAAACCCTTGAGGAAACACTAACACCGCTAGCGAAACCACCCACAATCATCCCAAACAATGTAGCGATCACAACTACGGGCAGTTTAGAAAAACAGTACCACCACCTGGCACCTGCCGCCGAACCACCGGAGGGACCTAGAACAACTGAAGGCATGCAGACATTGGGAAGAAGGCTGACAAGAGAGCATGAGAATTAGTGGGATCACGTACTTGGCGGTCTGTATGATGCCGATGGCCATTATATACCAGAAATCCTCTTTCTTGATCTTGGTGGAAAAGCCACCCAGCACGACAGTTGTAGCCGAGACGAGGATGAGCGCTCCGAGCCCCATGGCAAGCAGCTGCATGAACGCCTCTGCCATCAGCAGTGAGTTAAGCGTCAGCTCCGGTACATTACCGCCGTTTGCATCATTGATCCAACTTTCGAGTGGTTCTTGGTGGATGCCGCAGAGTCTAACTGCTTCTCTAAGAATTCCTGTAACTAATAGGATGCCGCCGACTGCTTAGGACGACTAATCGTCCCCTATGTGAGCCAGTGAGTACGAAGCAAAACCAGCTTCTACATCAGTCCTCAGTGACAGCAGTGGTGTCAGGTCTGATGATGGTATGGTTGATGAGGTGCTCGGTATCGAGATGGCCAGTGGGGTGAGAGGGTCGCGATGGTGTTTGGCTGAGGGAAAACGACTGTCGTCAGCTGTTTCAGACTCCTCCATCAGTTGAGGAGGTGCTCGGTATGCGAGCCACTGGTGTAAGCACTGAACCGGACAAACACAAGGTGATTGGCAGGCTCCATTGATGGTGCAAGAACCAGAGGGTTAGGCGTCTGTAACCACTGGCATTAGTTTAAACAGCAGCAATCAAGTGCATCACTTTGGACCTTTTGGGGGCGATTAACATATTGCGGCAGTTAGGTACCGTCGCAACATGCTCCAGGCCACACATTAAACAAGCTCCGTGATATCAGGCAAAAGCCATTTCATCCGATAAAGCCACACCAACAAGCAGCTTTCAGTAGAATAATTGGCTGGTTGAGAGAACCAATAGCAGGAGAGAAATCATCCATTCGGTGTGTCATTGAAATTTTCTTTAACAAAGTTGGGCATGAGATCAAATTCATTGCTGAGGGATTCGAGGACAAAAGGCAGGAGACCAAGGGTGGTTCTTCTGGGACAGGAAGGCAAGATGATAAACACCATAGGATAGACCTTGGGACAAGGAGGATCCCAAAAGTAAGAAGAAATCGGACAAATTTGATAGGCATGGAAGAGTTGACAAGGAACAGGAATATAGTCATGGAGATAGCCAGGAAGCTCTGGAAGAAGACAGTAGGTACGGTTCTCAGGACAGTAAGTCTAATCAGAAGGATGCTGCTATTCCCATTGCTATATTCCATCCTGATTTGGGACACTGTCGGTGAGCTCCAGCTCCCGATCGAATCCTTCCTGTCTATACTGTATGGGCCTGTTTGGAATCCTGGACGAGGGTGGCTCGTATGGCCGAGTAGAGAGGCTTAGCTTGGTATGGCTGAGATGGTGCAACTGCACATGCTTGGTTCCATGTTGGTGACTTTACCATCCACGTTTCCCTTACTGGCATTTCATCGAGCACCTTACTGGCGTCGGGAAACAAGTAACACCAGCTCACCATTGCCCATGTCCACGGAGTCATAGGCAGGGCAGACGCGGCCGGCGATGAATCGGCACACCAGCATCGCCCTTCGCCCGGTGGTGGCGCCGCCGCTGGCGGCGCTGGCGTGCGCGGCTCCGCTGTAGACGAACGTGCGCACGGCGAAGTCCGACGCGCCGAGGCGGCAGGTGGCGACGCCCGCACCGAACACCTCGCCGCGGCACCGTGTGCGCGGGCCGCCGCCCTCGCCTCCTCGAACCGCGCCACCACGCGCGACGCGCTGTGGACGCGGAACAGCGCCTCCACCGACGGCTCCGGCTCCCCCGCGCAGATCTCCTGCGCCGCCGGCCCGCCTCCGCCGGCCGCGTCCTCCCCCGACGGCGCTCTTCCGCGCGTCGCGTCCTCTCCGAGGTGCGGAAGGTGAGAGTACGAGAGGATCAGCGCTCGACCGAGCCGGCCTGCAAAAAACGGATTCCATTTTCGTTTCGTGAGGACCTGGCTACAACGTGCTTTAATCACCGTGCCGGGCTGGCCCATGAGACGTCCAGGCTACCAAACAGCAGGAGTTGCAGCCCAACAGCCTGGCCCAGGCCTTCACAGCCAGGATTCCAAACAGGCATCTGACCGGCCGAGTTCGTATGCACGCCGCTGATTGGCCGGCGGCTTGGCGCTGCAGTGTTCACGTACGGGCCGCCGCACACCGTCAACGAGCTGCCGTCGGAGGCGGACTACAAGGCGTGCAGCTTCGACAACTCGGCGTCGTCGGACCAGAGCGGCAACACGGCCGTCACGTTCGACAAGGCCGGCACGAGGTACTTCGCGTGCGCCGCGGGGTTGCACTGCAGCCAGGGAAGGTGGCCATCACGGCCGCCGCACCGGGCGCTTCCCCGGCGCCGAAGCCCAAGGAGAACACGGCGGCAGCGGCGGCTATGGCCGGGCTCGCGGTGAAGCTGGCGCTTGGCCTTGGCGTCGGAGGCGCCGTGCTTGCTGCCTTCTGAGCGCGCCTGGTTCTCGCTGGTCCGTGCTTGAATTCAACTCGTGCTGCTGTGTCTTGTGTCTCCAGTTAGCTAGCTCTTTTATATGCTGTCATTGCTGTGTGCGCGCCTGGTGCTATCGATGTGATGCAATTCATGAGACTGAAATTTCACTGGAAAGCAAATGTCCTGAATGTGTAGTTCTTGCAAGTTCGCTGCTCTTAGTCACATAAAACTTGGACACCCAAACATTTTTCATAATTTTCTTTCTCTTTTGGACACCAACATACTTAACCACAATTTTGTCATCCTTGACCCCAACAACATATATAGTCACTAGCATAGCACCGTGGAAGCGGTGCTTGTGGCTTGGGGACATCAGATTGCTTTGTCTTGATTGTCTTGGTACTTGTAGGTTGGATCTTTGGAATGTAGACCTTGTTGTTGGCCTTGCATATAAGCTCATCAAGAGCAACGTCCTTGTTGAACTTCACATAAGGCACACCATTGATCATGTTCTTTCCATTGGCCTTTCCATCATACCTATTGTAGCCAATGCCTTCCTTGATTGATGGGTACCTTGATGACTTGTATATAGTCTTGTTAGATTGCTCTTGACACTTGCACACATTCTTCAAATATCATCTTCAATCTATGAATCTGCTTGTCTTTCTTCTCTAACTCAACAAGGTTAGTTGTATATATATTCACATCAATTTTATAGCATCTTTTACAATCAACACTAGTAGAGACATTAGAGTCTTTGGTTGCCTTAGGAGAAGTTGAAGTGCTAGCCCAAAGAGTACTATAGTTTAACTCAAGATTTTGGTATTTTTCTTCCAAGCTTGTGAGGCTTTCTTGAGCTATACTCTTCTCATTCTTAAGGCTAGCTACTTGATCATTAACCAAGGAATATTTCTTAGTCAATTTCCCAATTAAGTTATTGGCTAAAGACAATTCTACGGTTAACTTCTCAACCTTCATCTTTTCCTCTGCGATAGATGCTTCAAGTGTAAGGTTTTTCTCTCTCTCTTGAGTAATTATATCTCCTTGCATCTCTAAGCATCTATCCCTCTTCTTTAATTTCTTCATTAGCGTTTTTATTTTAGTGAAGGTCTTTTTACCAAATTTCTTTATCATAGTTGCTTCAATTTCTTCTATGTTCTCATCACAACTATTATTCTCATCACTAGAGGAAACGGGTGTAGTATGTACCTTCTCTCCTTTTGCCATGAGGCAAGTTGGAGTGTAGTAGTCATTGTCGATGAGGTTGGAGAAGAGCTTCGGTGGTGATGATAGGTTGGGGAAAAGTTTTGGTGGTGAAGTTGAGTTGAGGAAGATCATGGTCAGTGAAGAAGAGTGGTGGATGGCGATGTTTGCGGCTCCCTTCTTCTTCTTCTCATCATCACTTGAGTCACTATCACTTGACTCCTATTCTTTCCCAAAATGAGCTTCACCTCTCTTCTTGCCTTTGTTCTTCTTGTCTTCATCCTTGTCGTGCTTGTGCTTCTTTTTCTCATTAGGACAATCGGTTATAAAGTGACCGGTTTGACCACATCCATAGTAAAATCTCTTTTTGAACCTTCTCTTTCCATCACCATAGGTTTTGCGGTTGCTTTTGTTCTTCATAAACTTTCTAAGATTTCTAATCACAAATGCAACATCCGCATCGTAATCTTCTTCTCCACTTGAGGAATTATCCTTCACTTTCTTCTTCTTTTCTTGACTTAAACGTAGACCTTCATGTTGTTGAGTTGCTTTAAGGGTTGCACTCTTGTTGAATCCCATTGCATTAGGATTTTGATTGTGAGCATTGATTGCATCTTCATCTAGACACTCATGACGCGAAGAGAAGACCTTTCTCTGATACCACTTGAAAGGATCTAACAATGCCTAGAGGGGGGTGAATAGGCATATCTAAAAATTTACTGCAAATGCTAAGTTCAAATCTGTCAGTCAATGTCGGAAGTCCCGGCGTTTGGATCAGAACTCCCGACGTTGTCAGAAGTTTCGGCGCAAACGTCAATAGTTCCGACGCCTACGTGAACTACAAAAGCAGTGCCAAATTTAACTTTGCGGATATGAAAGGTCCATGTGTGGTTTTGGTAATTGAGTGACAATCTAGGTGGACTAATTGTGTTTATGTGAGATACACAGGTGATTAGTCAACAGGTACATATGTGTGAGCAACATATGTCATGAAGGTGAAAATGGCTTGGAGATGTTGCAAAGCTCACACATGTGATGATGAAGGAGCTCATTGCACATGAGACATGACATTGAGTCATGTGATCAAGGTGGAGAAGATCAAGACAAGACTTGGCTTGATGGACCGGTTGCAAGCGTGAAGGACAAGTTGGAGGCTTTGGAACGATGGACCACGTGGCGGTGAAGCTTAAGCAAGACTTGACACCGATGGACGACGGCAACAGTGAAAAGCAAGTGAAGTCAAGATCGATGAACCAATATGATCACGTGATGATATGAAGTAGATCATATCATTGTTGATCGTGTTGGTGCATGTGTTGCATCGACATTGGAGGAGATGGAATTGTGTAGGGTCGAGATGGCGGACTAGAGGGGGGTGAATAGTCTTTTCTAAAATTAATCGCGTTGGCTAACCGAAACAAATGCGGAATTAAAACGATCAGTCTAGCCAAGACTACACCCCTCTATCTATGTTCTCTAGCACCTTCCAAAGATACTAATCAAACAACAAAGGTGTCAGGCTAGCTAGAGCTCACCTAATCAATTCTAGGAGCAAGGCCACACAAACCTATGCCACTAGTACTTCAAGCAACAAGAGAGCTCCTACACATGCTAGTAAGCAAAAGCACAAAGCCACCTAATGCTCACTAGCAATGCTCAATAACAAGGCAACCAATGCCAAATTAGAGAGCACAAATACTTAGCTACACAAACTAAGCAAAGTGGCTAACAAGGTTACACAAACCAAATTAGCCAAACAAGGGAGCTACTTCTATGCTACACAAGCAAGAAGGTAACTAGTAAGCTACACAAGCTAACTAATTACAAGAACAACTACACAAGCACAATGTATATGAAAGTAATTACAAGCTTGTGTAATGAGGATGCAAACCAACGGGAAGAACAAGGTTGACACGGTGATTTTTCTCCCGAGGTTCACGTGTTTGCCAACACGCTACGTCCCCGTTGTGTCGACCGCTCACTTGGTGGTTCGGCGGCTAATTGGCATCACCCACCAAGCCCGCACGTTGGGCACCACAAGAACCTACCCCAAAAGTGAGGGTAGCTCAATGACACGCTCAACTAGAGTTGCTCTTCGTGGCTCCCGCGGGGCGAGCACAATGCCCCTCACAAAGCTCTTCTCCGGAGCACCGCACAAGCTTCTTGCGGGCTTCGACGGAGACCACCACCAAGCCGTCTAGGAGGTGGCAACCTCCAAGAGTAACAAGCACCACCAGCTTGCAACTCGATCACCTAGTGCCACTCGATGCAACCTCACGATGCAATCGCACTAGAACCGCTCTCTCACACAATCGAATGATCACTATCAAGTATATGTGAGATGGAGGGCTCCCAAGCACTACTACACAAGCCACCAAGGCTCTAGTGTACTCAGCTTGTCTAAGCTCTCGGCCAAAGGCCAACCACGGCTCCTATTTATAACCCCATGAACAAATAGAGTCGTTACCCCTTCACTGGGCAAAGGTCGGGATGACCGGACGCTCCGGTCTGATCGACCGAACGCTAGACCTCAGCGTCCGGTCATGCGATGCACGCCACATGTCCCCTCCTTCAAATACTATTTGCCTGATCTCAACGGTCATCTGTCGACCGGACGCAGTAGCTTGAACTGACCGAACTCAGAAACCCCAGCGTCCGGTCGTTTCCAGTAAGGTACCAGACATGACCAGACACGTCCGGTCGGTCGTGATCGGACATAGCACCAGCGTCCGGTCACCTCCAGCAACACTGCTCTACCTGCGTCACCACACGTCACCTTGACTAGACGCACCTTGTCAGCGTCCTGTCACTTCCAGTGCTAGCGTCCGGTCAAAGACCGACGCCACCCGCTGACTACCACTTCTGACCGGACGCTGAAACCCAGCGTCCAGTCACTACATGACCAGTGTCCGGTCCACTCTGTGAGACCCTATCTTTTTGGAATAGGGCGCCGGTGGCATCATCGGACTGTCCGCATTCTATGGGCGGACACTCCGCCGGTGGAGTTACGAACCCTTCTCACCTCCGTTCCATCGCCAAGTTGATCCACATCAACTCCAACTTCATCTCCTTTGGAAATGTGCCAACACCACCAAGTATACACCACTATGTGCATGTGTGTTAGCTTTTCACAATCATTTTCCAAAGGATTAGCCACTCAACTTGCCACGCCACTTAATCCTTGTGATGATGCAAAGTTAGATCACTCTAGTGGCACTAGATGACCGATATGCAAACAAGTTTGCCCCTCTTGATAGTACGGCCATCTATCCTAAACCTGATCATAAACTTCTCTACACATCTATGACCGGTGAAATGAAATGTCCTAGGTTATACCTTTGTCTTACGCATTCCATTCTATCTCCTCCAATGTTGATGCAGCACATGCACCAACATGATCAACAATGATATGATCCACTTCATATCATCACGTGATCATATTGGTTCATCGATCTTGACTTCACTTACTTTTCACCGTTGCCTTCGTCCATTGGTGCCAAGTCTTGCTCAAGCTTCACCGCCACGTGGTCCATCGCTCCAAAGCCTCCAACTTGCCCTTCACGCTTGCAACCGATCCATTAAGACATGTCTTGTCTTGATCTTCTCCACCTTGATCACGTGACTCAATGTCATGTCTCATGTGCAATGAGCTCCTTCATCATCATATGTGTGAGCTTTACAACATCTCCAAGCCATTTTCTCCTTTATGGCATATGTTGCTCACACACATGTACCTATGGACTAATCACCTGTGTATCTCACATAAATATAATTAATCCACCTAGGTTGTCACTCAATTACCATAACCAAACAAGGACCTTTTAATCTTCCCCTTTTTGGTAATTGATGACAACCCTACAAAGATATGGAAATTAAGTTCTTTTGGATTCATGTTGCTTGCCCAAGCTATTTTACCATGTGAAAATGATTTTGGACAAGTATCACAAACCCGAAATGGTAGTATTAGCTCCCCCTACATATATGCTAGAGTGTTTGTTTTGAAGCTCGCACATATGTATAGATTGAAATTATGGGAGAGTAATTACTACCAAATGATGCTAAGGTGTATAGAATAAACCTTTGAAGCGTGATACCAATCGGAGTGCACCTTTAAGTTCATCCTTAGCACCATGGTTAGCTAGATATCACTTGGAACTAAAAGCACTAGATACCTCATGAGATCAATATTAAAAGCAAGGTACTAGCATTACTTGAAAAGCATACCAAGTGTCTAGCTATCATCCTATGCATGCTAGTTATCAAATCATCATTCAAGTTCTACAACTAGCATACATCACACAAGCATGCATATTGAATTTAAAAGCTTATGCAATGCAAGCAAGCACATGAATATGCACATATCAAATGCAATCAACCAAAGTTCATGAGCTTGCTCCCCCTACTTATGTGCTTCTCTTGTCTAAGAAATTTTGATCCATCTCTTTTCTTCAATGTTGCTCCCTCTTTGTCCATATCCATGTCCAACCTCTACTTCTTTGAGCTTTTATATCTTATCTCTCCCCCTTGTATAATCTCAATCTTAAAGCTTTCATATCTTTGTACAATCTCTCCCCCTTTGTCATCAATTTCTATAAAAGGTGTGCTTCTCATTGATGCAAATGTATGCATTTGGGGTAGATGGTTGAGGCTTGAATCTTGCATTTTTTATGGACATCATTTGATTTGTGGAATGACACCACTTGAGGATACTACTTGTAACTTATACCACTTGTATCTTGTGTAGGGCTTCTTGAGATACCACATGTCGGGTACCATAAAAAGGGGTCCCCTAAGCAAGAGCCGAAAAAAATCGCTTAGACCCTTTAAAAATCAAAGCCAAGAGACAACTACTGGCTAACCCCCACCTTGTCCGAGGCTACCGATTCTCCGCCTCGCTCGAGGCCTCGCACGTAAAGCCTCGGACAGGGAACCGATTCTCCGCCTCGCTCGAGGCCTCGCAGTAAGGCCTCGGACGGGGTACCGATTCTCCGTCTCGCTCGAGGCTGGATCGTAAGGCCTCAGACGGGGTACCGATTCTCCACCTTACTCGAGGCCGGCTCGGTGACAACCTCATCGCCTCTGCCTCGATCGACTTCTCTGACAGGACGTCACGTCCGACTAACGCGTCAACCGCTCCCGCGATATCAGCCGAACGATGGCTCGACACAGCGGAGTGGCCGACGAGACGTAAGTCACATCGAAGCCATGACGTCCGAGACAGGATAGGGCAGGAGTTACTAGCCGCTATGCTTAGCACTGTGCCCACGACTGACACCTATATTGCATTATGCTGCCTAACCCCAACTGCTCCGAGGACAACGCGGTGTGGGGAGTTAAGTTTAGGTCCCTATAGCCTCGAAATTAGTGTACAGGACCAACTGCTCCCTCCGAGCCTCGACAATCTACTTCAGGGTCTTGACAGCCTTGGGATTCGTGCCCGCCGAGCCCCCCACGATAGTTCGGCCTCGGCACCAACTGAGCCTCAGCTCTTTACGCTGTCGACGTACAGCGACCAGGCACATCGTCCACCATGCCCTGCTTCAAGCTATCATTGGAGCTCCCACATCACACAGGATCGAGCGTGACCGGCGTGTTGCTCTAGTACATCAAGTACAACACCGCTCCGTCGACCATGCCGCCACAGTCACAAGCTACAGGGCTCGGACATGCTGCCTCTGCTTATAGGACGCTGCATAGCGAACACATGTATCACCCCTGTCCCCCCTTCAACTATAAAAGGGAGAGACCGGGGCCATTTCTAGGGACGACGAGCTCACGCTTCCATGAACAGAGGGCCGAATGGAGAACTTAGACAGATAGATGCTCAAACCCACGCGCAAGCAACGCGCAATACTCTGTAATCCGCACGCTCCCCCGCTGCCTAAGATCAACATCTCAAGCAATCGACACCATTCCACGCAGAGACCTGGGGCTAGCTCCCTCTCTCGCTCAGCTTGTAACCCCCTACTACGAGCACCTCGGTGCAAGGAATACAAGATCAATCTCTCAGACTGGACGTAGGGCACCTATTGCCTGAACTAGTATAAACCTTATGTCTCTTTGCATCACCATCCGGGATAGGGGCACGTAGTACATTTCACTAGTTGGTTGAGGACCCCCCAGGTCCGAAACACCAACAGTTGGCGCGCCAGGTAGGGGCACTACTGCGTGTCAGCTTCATCTTCCCAACAAGTTCCCGATGGCAGACCCCGTACGACCACTACGTCTTGGCACGGTGATCTGGTTCGGGAGTCTAGAGTTCATGTCTCTAGGATCTGAGTATGACATGGTACTCCTCACACCCCGAGCCCCACCGACCGATGATGACATCACACACCAGCAGCCTAGGCGCAGATGGCGCTCGGGCCGCCGCTCTCGTCACGCTCGCCAGGCATGACGCGAGCGGGACCACCCCGACACCATGCGAGCTCAGGGCGATGCTCCACGTTCCACCAGTATCCCATGCCTGGCTGTTGGTACGGAGTCCTTGGTTGGGGACCTGTCTAGCTTAAGCCTGGGCAAGGGAAAGACGTCGGTGGCATGCAACGACGCCCCATCATCAAGCTCTGCCCCGCCACCTCCTGAGGAGTCACCTTAGGCGAAGCGAAGCCTAGTGATGACACCATCCCCGTACCCCTTCGGGTTTGGCAATACCGCCGCCGCCTACGCTTTTGCCTACGCTTCTGCTCACGCGGAGTCCTTAGGACGCCACCAGCGCTTCGCCCTCGACCTCGATGCCATAACTTCGACCCACTCCCATGCTGACTCCTCGGTGGAGGACAAGGCATGGGCTGGAGCAGACTTCTCTGGGCTTTGCGACCCTGAAGCCATGCGCCGCTTCCTGGCCGCAAGCGACTACTGCTTCGGTTACTCCGACTCCAATGACGAAGGCACTTACGACCCCACTCGTGAGTGCTTCCACATCAGGCTCGGGATGCCAAGGGCGAGCGATGAGGACAAAGGGACAAACAACCGCTCTCCGCTCCCCGAGGGGGCAGGCGACGCCACACCTCCCCGCAACGAGCTCCCGACGGCGTGGAACAAGAACCTTGCCCCCGAGGAACATCGACGCCTTGACTTGGAGTAGCTCTGTGAGCTCCAGGCCAAGGTCGAGCAAGACCGACTCCTTCTGCAGTAGCTCCGAAACACCCTTGAGTAGGAGCAGCGAGGGCACGGTGATGGCGGAGCAGCCTGGTGGAGGGCTCGTGACGTCCACCACCACATCAACAACGATGTAGGGGGCGAGAAACACCCTATCTTCAATCACGCTAGCTAGAACATCGTGGCTGTGGTGATGCTACTCCGGACTATGCCTAAGCCCTCTACCACGGAGGGGCGACTGGCCCACGGCGAGCTCCGAGACCTCCTCGAGACCGCCATGGTACAGCAGGCCAAAAGCTCTGCCTCTAGATGGCACGGAGGCGCCTTGGAACTACCCGTGGCATCGCCTTGGCAGGGTAGAGGGGCCTCAGTTCATCCCGAGCCTGCTCGGGCACCAACGGCCAATAGGGCCCCCTCGGTGCACGATCGCCTTGGCGATCGACGTGAGGCATAAGACAACCACGATGTGGTCAGCAGGCGACGGCGCCACGACAACGAGGGGCTCGCTCGAGGCTACCACCCACACCGAGGTAGTCACTATGATAGTGGGGAGGACCACAGCCCCTCTCCTAGGCCACCTGGTCCTTGAGTCTTTAGCAGGGCCATCCGCGACGCTCACTTCCTGGCCCGGTTTCGCCAACTGGCCAACCTCACGAAGTACAGCGGCGAGACCAACCCCGAGCTATGGCTGGCCGATTATCGCCTGGCTTGTTAGCTAGGCGGCGTGGACGATGACCTGCTCATCATCCGCAACCTCCCGTTGTTCCTATCAGACTCCGCGTGAGCCTGGCTCGAACGCCTCCCTCCCTCACAGATCCACAACTAGCGCGACTTGGTAAAGGTCTTCGTCGGGAATTTCCAGGGCACGTACGTGCGCCCTAGGAACTCCTGGGACCTCAAGAGTTGTCGCCAGAAGCCAGACGAGTCTCTTCGAGACTTCATTCGATGTTTCTCCCAGCAATGCACCGAGTTGCCTAGCATCGGCGACTCAAAAATCATCCAGGCTTTCCTCTCTGGCACCACCTGCCAAGACTTGGTCTGAGAGTTAGGCCAGAACGTGCCGACCTTAGCTGCCGCGCTCCTCGACATTGCTACCAACTTCACCTCAGGCGAAGAGGCCATCGGGGCCATCTTCCCCGACAACGACGCCAAGGGGAAGCAGAGGGACGAGGCCCCCGGGGCCTCGGCTCCCCACCTCCCCAAGAAAAAGAAAAAGGGTCGCCAGGGGAAGCAGGAGGTCTTCACGGCCGCTCTAGTCTTGGCCGCAGAGCGCAAGAATCCCCGAGGCCCCAAGGGCCCCGGGCTCTTCGATGATATGCTTAAGAAGCCCTGCCCTTACCACCAGGTCCTAGTAAAGCACACCCTCAAAGAGTGCACCATGCTCCGATGCTACTACGCCAAGCTCGGGCTCCCTTACGACGATGCCAAGAAGAAGGGCGTCGGCGACAGGGATGACGACAAGGACGATGGGTTCCCCAAGGTGCACAACGCCTTCATGATCTTTGGCGGGCCTTCAGCGTGCCTCACGGCATGCTAGCGAAAGAGGGAGCGCCAAGAGGTCTTCTCGGTGAAGGTGGCCGCTCCCTGGTACCTCAACTAGTCTCGGGAGGCGATCACCTTTGATCAGGATGACCACCCCGATCATGTCCTGAACCTGGGGTAGTACCCACTTGTTGTTGACCCGATCATCAGCAACACTCGGCTCACCAAGGTATTGATGGCGGAGGCAGCGGCCTCAACATCCTCTATGCCAACACCCTGGAGCTCCTAGAGCTCGACCAGTCACAGCTTTGGGGTGACACCACGCCTTTCCACGGCATCGTGCCGGGGAAACGCACGCGACCCCTCGAGTGCATCGACTTGCCCGTCTACTTCGGCACTCCCTCCAACTACCGTAAGGAGGTCCTCACCTTCGAGGTGGTTGGGTTCAAAGGAACCTACCACGCCATCCTGGGGCGGCCATGCTACGCCAAGTTCATGGCGGTCCCCAACTACACCTACCTCAAGCTCAAGATGCTGGGTCCCAATGGCGTCATCACTGTCGAGTCCACGTACGAGCATGCATATGACTACGACGTCGAATGCATCGAGTATGCCAAGGCTCTCGTGGAGGCCGAGACCCTCATCGTCAACCTCGACCGACTTGGTAGCGAGCTACCCGAGCCCAAGCATCGTGCTGGGACTTTCGAGCCCGCGGAGGCTGTCAAGCTCATCCCGGTCGACCCCACCTGCCCCGATGACCGGGCGCTGAGGATCAGCGCCACCCTCGACATCAAATAGGAAGCCGTGCTCATTGACTTTCTTCGCGCGAATGCCGATGTATTTGCATGGAGTCCCTTGGATATGCCGGGCATATCGAGGGAAGTCGCTGAGCATGCCTTGGACATCCAGGCCGGCTCCAGACCGGTGAAGCAGCGCCTGCGCCAATTCGACGAGGAAAAGCGTAGGACCATCGGCGAGGAGGTGCAAAAGCTTTTGGCGGCCGGATTCATCGAGGAAGTGTCCCATCCAGAGTGGTTAGCTAATCCTGTATTAGTCAAGAAGAAAAATGGGAAGTGGAGGATGTGTGTAGATTACACCGGTTTGAATAAAGCCTGTCCAAAGGTCCCTTTCCCATTACCTCGAATTGACCAAATCATTGACTCCACTGTGGGATGCGAAATCCTATCTTTCCTTGATGCTTATTCCGGTTACCATCAAATCAAGATGAAAGAATCCGACCAGCTCGCGACTTCTTTTATCACACCATTCGACATGTACTGCTATGTGACTATGCCATTTGGCCTCAGAAATGCAGGGGCCATGTACCAGTGGTGCATGACCTAGGTCTTTAGAGAGCACATCGGGCGAACCGTTGAGGCCTATGTGGACAACATCGTTGTCAAGTCCAGAAAGGCCGAGGATCTCATCGACAACCTGGAGATAGCCTTCAAATGCCTTAGAGAGAAGGGCATCAAGCTCAACCCCGAGAAGTGTTTCTTCAGGGTTCCCCAAGGCATGCTCTTGGGATTCATAGTCTCGGAACACGGCATCGAGGCCAACCCGGAGAAGGTCTTGGCCATAACCAACATGGGACCAATCTGAGATCTCAAGGGAGTACAGAGGGTTATGGGATGCCTTGCGGCCCTGAGCCGCTTCATCTCATGCCTTAGCGAAAGAGGCTTGCCTCTGTACCGCCTCTTGAGGAAATCAGAACGCTTTTCTTGGACCCCCGAGGCCGAAGAAGCCCTCGCCAAGCTCAAGGCACTGCTCACCAATCCTCCCATCCTGGTACCACCAGCCAAGGACGAGGCCCTCTTACTCTACGTCGCCGCAATGACCCAAGTGGTCAACATGGCCATAGTGGTCAAGAGGCAGGAAGAGGGGCATGCTCTACCCATCCAATGACCTATTTACTTCATCAGCGAAGTGCTCTCCGAGACCAAAACACGCTACCCCCCACATCCAGAAACTGATCTACACCATAGTCTTGGCTCGACGCAAGCTGCGTCACTACTTTGAGTCCTACCCTGTGACCGTGGTGTCGTCTTTCCCCCTGGGAGAGATAATCCATAACCGGGAGGCCTTAGGTAGGATAGCCAAGTGGGCCGTCGAACTCATGGGGGAAGCCCTGTCTTTTGTGCCTCGGAAAGCAATCAAATCTCAGGTCTTGGCCGATTTTGTGGCTGAGTGGACCGACACCCAACTGCCACCTGCTCAAGTCCAGGCGGAATGCTGGACATGTACTTCGACGGGTCCCTGACGAAGACCGGGGCAAGCGCGGGTCTGCTCTTCATCTCACCCCTCGGAGTACACATGCGCTACATGGTTCGGCTCCACTTCACCGCCTCCAACAATGCAGCCGAGTACGAAGCCCTCGTCAACGGCCTACAGATCGCTATCGAACTTGGAGTACGGCGTCTTGACGTACGGGGCGATTCGCAGCTCCTCGTCGATCAAGTGATGAAGGAGTCGAACTACCATGACCCCAAGATGGAGGCGTACTGCAAGTTGGTACATCGCCTAGAAGACAAGTTCGACGGTCTTGAACTCAATAACATCGCGCAAAAATTCAACAAGGCCGCGGATGAACTGGCAAAGATGGCGTCGGCGCGGGCCCTGGTCCCCTCAAACGTCTTCGCTAGAGACCTCCACAAGCCTTCCATCGACTATGCCTCAACGATGGGAGAGGGCCCACAGGTCGAGCCCACCGCAGGGCCCGAGGCCCCCTCCGTCATCGAGACCCCTTCGGCCGAGCCTGAGGTCATGGAAGTTAATGCAGAGCCTCCCAAGACCAACTAGGGCACGGACTGGCGAGTCCCATTCCTTGATTGCCTCGTTCGAGGAGAGCTTCCTACAGATAGGACCAAAGCCCAACGGCTTGCGTGATGAGCCAAAACTTACGTCCTCAGCAACGGTGAGTTGTACAGGCGAAGCCCATCCGGCGTCCTCCAACGATGCATCACCACCAAGGCAGGCCAAGCCCTACTTTGGGATTTGCACGCGGGAGCCTACGAGCACCATGCAGTGCCTTAGACGCTCGTCAGAAACACCTTCCGCCAAGGGTTCTACTGGCCAATGGCGGTTGCCGACGCCACCAAGTTGGTACGCTCCTGCGAGGGATGCCAGTACTACGCACGGCAGACGCATCTCCCGGCCCAAGCCCTCCAAACCATCCCCATTACATGGCCATTCATCGTGTGGGGGCTCAACATGGTTGGGCCTCTACAGAAGGCCCCCGGGGGCTATACTCATTTGCTGGTAGCGATCGATAAGTTCTTCAAGTGGATCGAGGCTCGTCTGATCAACCAAATCAAATCTGAGCAAGCGGTGCTGTTCTTCACTAATATCATCCACAGGTTCGGGGTTCCAAACACCATCATCACCGACAATGGGACATAATTCACCGGCCACAAGTTCCTGACGTTCTGTGATGATCACCACATCCATATGGCCTGGTCGGCCGTAGGACACCCTAGGACAAATGGCCAAGTAGAACGTAACAACGGCATGATCCTACAGGGCCTCAAGCCAAGAATATACAACCGGTTGAAGAAATTTGGCAAGAAATGGCTTGCCGAACTCTCGTCGGTCATCTGGAGCCTAAGGAACACCCCGAGCCGAGCCACAAGGTTCACACCATTCTTCCTGGTCTATGGGGCTAAGGCCATCCTCCCCACTGACTTGAAGTACGGTTCCTCGAGGCTTCAGGCCTACAACGAGCAAAGCAACCGCACCGCCCGCGAGGACGCCCTCGACCAACTGGAGGAAGCCTGAGACATTGCGCTACTACATTCGGCCAAGTACCAACAAGCTCTACGACGCTATCAAGCCTGGCGCATTCAAAGCCAAGACCTAAAGGTAGGCGACCTAGTGCTGAGACTGAGGCAGAACAACAAGGGCCGCCACAAGCTGACCCTGCCATGGGAAGGGTCGTACATCGTCGCCCAAGTGCTGAAGCCCAGGACCTACAAGCTAGCCAATGAGAAGGGTGAAATCCTCACCAACGCTTGGAACATAGAACAGCTATGTCTCTACCCTTAAATTTCCAAGCATTGTATACTTTGTTTCTCAAAATACAATAAAGAATCGTTCTTTAGTTGTTCTAATTTTTCGAGAAACCCCCCGAGCCCATCATGGGGCTCAGCGTTACGATAACACTATAAGGGAGACTCGGCTCTGCTTCTATAGAGGTGCCCATCACGGGGCTCGAACAAGACACGGCTCTGCCTCTATAGAACCGAGCCTCCCTCGGGGGCTATAAGGGGGGAACCCCCCTAAGTCCCAGGCACCATTTTTAATCGTTTTTCGAATAAATTTCTACGCCAAACTCTCTAGCGCGCTCTGACAAATCGATTGTAAAGAATCTAAGGACCAAAAGTCTGCCTCAAGGCCAAAAGGTTGGCCGAGTCGCGAGGGCCTATGCCTCTGAGCTACAGCACTCCCTCACCACCTTTTGCCTAGGGGGCAGCTTAGGCTCTGAGGAAGTTTTTTTGCAAGCGATATGTTCAGAGATGAGACAGAGGGCAGAGGCTTGGAAATACAATACAAAATGATTAAAAAGCGTACACACAAGTACTTTAAAGGCCCTGACGGCCACAAGCGTCACGACGTGATAATCCTAATCCGTTTACATGGCCTCTTTGGCCAAGGTCAAGGCTCAAGGTCGCTAGCGTCGGTAGACGGCATGGGAGGAACCACCTCCTCTTCGAATAGCTTGGCCAGCACCATGCCGGGGCCCTCAGCAGCCTCCATCAGCTTCGTGACCTCCTCATCGGCCTCCTCGTCATCCTCAGGCAAGACGTAGCCATCACTGACGGCCTCGAGGTCAACATCATCGTAATGCGAGGAGACGATGGCCTGGGCGCGCTTGACGCCCATGTGCAACGCCCCCCGGAGTCGCTCGCGCGCTTGGCCGCTCAACGCGGTCAAGCGGCTCCTAAGGGAGCTGCCCGACTCGACCCCTTCAACCTCTAGGGCCTCGCAGACGGTACAGGAGGCGCTCTACAGCGCGTTGTGCTCCCCGATCTCGGCCTTGAGCACCGCCTGCACTGCGATAGAGGCCTCAGCTGCCCGGGTGACCTTCTTCTCCAACCCTACGCCAAAACAGACAGGATGGGGTTAAGCGCAAAGGAAAACAAGCTAAATAGGGGCGGAGGCCTACGGGACTCACCCTCGGTTTTCTCTTCCCAGCGCTAGGCCTCGACCCGAGAGGCCTCGACTTTCTCTTTCCAGCGCTAGACCTCGACCCGAGAGGCCTCGGCCGCCCTAGAAGCCTCCTTCTCCAGCTCTGCATCGCATCAGGGAGTTAGGGGTCAAATGCAAGAAAAACAAATAAAATAAGGGGGAGGAGACTCACCCTTGGCCTTTTCCTTCAAAGCTAGGGCCTCGACTCAGGAGGCCTCGGCCACCTTGAGGGCCTCGGCCAGGGCACCTTTCGTCAGCAGGTGCACGCCCTGCTCCGCCCCCAGCTGCCCGGCGACGGCCTTGGTAGAGGCCTCCGCTTGTTCGGCCCGGGACTTGAAGGTGTCCCGCTCGTCGGCCGCCTAGGTCAGCTCCTCCTCTAGCTCCTTGATTCGCGCCGCCAAAGGGGCGGCTTGCTCCCGAACCATGGTCGCCTCGGCCTTCGCATCAGCACAGCGAAGGCAGAGGTCCTCCACCTCCGCGCTCCGTGCCGACAGAAGCTTGTTGGCACCGGCAAGTAGGTCCTTCTGCTACCGGAGCTGGTCCCAGATGTCCCTCTCCCACTGGAGGAACAATGATTTCCCGAGGGACCGGGCCTCAAGCTCCTAGATTGGCAAAATGGACGTCAAGCACTGCGAGAAAAATTTGGGAAAAAGATGACACCGCACAAGAAAAGAAGGTGCGTACCTAGGCAACACCGGGCAGATCGTCAGCCATGACAGACAGCGCTGTCTGCAGCGACCGCTCCGCTAGCTGGTGGTATTGCTCAAAAGTGCTCCAGCGCCCCCCCCTCGGCCGCGTCCTCAAGGGCGAACAGAGGCTCCCCCTCAGGGTCATCCCGGCTCTGCCACAAGACACGTGGGTGATCCCACCCGTGGGGCTCGGGTCGTACCCGCACGAGGGCCGAGCTTCCCTCGCCAGAGAGCGGAGCTGGCTGCTCCACGGTGTTGGCCGCCTCAGTATTCGCCACCTCCTGCCCCCGGGAAGTATCGTCGGAGGAGATCAAATGGACCTCCACTTCTTGGGCGCTCTCCTGCGATGGCGGCGGGCCTGGGACCGAGGGCAGTGTTGAAGCTTGCCCCACCTCCATCTCCGCTTCCTGGGCCACCGGCTTCGCCGCGCTCACGCCAGTCTCCACCACCCCGGCCTCGGTGGTCTCGGGGGCTCTAGCCTCTGCCACCTCGGCCTCGGTGGTCCTAGGGGCTCTGGCCTCTGCCACCTCAGCCTCGGTGGTCCTGGGCGCCCCGGCCTCCGTCGCCTCGGCCTCGGGAATCCGGGGGGCTTGGCCTTGCCCTTGGTGGCCTCGGCGACTAAGGATGCCTCGGCCCCATCTGACTCGTGGGCCTCGGTCTCGCGGGGCGTAGGCTCCTCCCCCTCCTTTTGCTCCGTGGCCACCTCGATAGCCTCTCCCTAGGCGATCGGCTCCTTCGAGTTGGCCCTCACCGATGCCGCGCCACGTTGCATGGCGGCTTGCGCCTCCACCACCCATTGGGCGGTGGAGCTGGTGCTCACCTTGAGCGCCTTACGTGGCGCCAAGGCGGGCGCCTCCGCATGACGCTTCCGGCTGAAGACGAGATGCTTACGCGGTCAGCATACGACCGAAGAACGAATGGAAGATGTTGCAACTCCGTTGATAAGACACTTACCTCGACCGGGGACACAACCACTTCTGCACCGCGCCCCTCATCCTCTGCAATGACGGTGGCGGCGGCGGTGGCACGGCCCCCATGTCCATCGGTGCCGGCCGGCCCTCGACGGACCCAAGCGCCGCCTCGACCCTCTGTGGAGGTTGTTGGGTCACCTCCCCCGCCGCCTACTTCACCTCCACCGTCGAGCCCACCGGGCTGATGGCTCGCTTCTCTAACGCCCGTGCCTCGGGCGTGTCGGCCTCGGCCTCGTGGCGGGCGATCGCCGGCCCCGAGGCATCCTCTCCTCCTCCTCCTGGGAACGCCGGGCCGCTCGCCGATGCCCCGACGTTAGGGAGATGGTCTAGGGGACCCCACCCCACCTCGCTCTCATCATCTTCGCTCGAAGAGTCCGTCAATAGTGACGGCGACAGAGACACCTCCACCGGGAGACCGTCCTGCCTCTACTGCCGGCGGCGCTTCTCTAGTTCCTCGAGCTCAAGGATCTTCCTCTTGCGCTTTGCCTCCTCGGCATCCTTCCGCTTCTTCTACGCCTCGGCATGCGCCCGGTTCACCGCCCACCGCTCTGTGTCCTCGAGAACGGGCGGCAGGGAGGCTCGCACGTCCCTCATCCCCTGCAAGAACGGCGAACATGAATAAGGGAACAAGAAACGGCGAGGAACAAGGAGGCCTCGGGGGCCGCAGTAGCGCATGCCTTACTAGAGAGAGGTACCCCCATGATGGGCGCATTGTGAACAGGGTCAGACCACCGATCCTCGGCTGCCCCTCTACCGTCTCTCTCACCCGACGTTGATTCTCCTCGTCGGAGAGGGTGACGGCGGACATCCGGATGCCCTCGATCGGCTCATCCAGTGACATTTTGAACAGGCGCTGCCGCCGAGCCATCAGCGGTAGCACCCTCCGGCGGTGGAAGGCCGCCACGACCATAGTCATCGTAAGGCTGCGGCTATGCAGCCTCTCCAGCCCCTCCAGGAGCGGCTGTAGCTTGGGCTGGTCGACCAGCGGGACGCCGTACCTCCACTTCTCCAGCTGGCTCTCCATGACCCGCCCGGTGTAGGGGGGAAGTCCGCCGTCGTCGTTGCAGAGGTAGAACCAGCTGGTGTACCAGCGGCGATTGGATGACGCGAGCTGGGCCAGGATGTAAAGGTGATGCCGGTCTTAGCACACTTGGAGAGTGCAGCCGCCGGCCCTCACCACCTTCCTCGTGCCCGTCGTGCCTGTCGGCTTGGTGGTATGCCCCGCCTAGAAGAGGTGGAGCCACAGCTCCCAATGGGGGGCAATCCCCAGGTACCCCTCGTAGACGGCGACGAAGATGGCCGCCTACGCGATGGAGTTGAAGTTGTGGAGCTCCACGCCGTAGTAGTGCGGGAGCGCCCACATGAACCGGTCCGCTGGCAGACCAAGACCGCGCTCGTGGAAGGACACGAAGCTCACAATGTAGCCATCACGTGGCCTCGGCTCTAGCTCGCCCCCCGGAGCAATCCACTCTGGTCTGCTGGGGTCGGTAACCGGACGGAGGAGGCCATCATCAACGAGCGACTGCAGCGTCTTCATGGATACATCGAACCGACCCCAAGGATCCGCCTAAATGACAACAGCGCCGGCCATGAGTGTGGTGGAGAATGCGACTATGGTGGTAAGCCTTGCTCTCTCCCTCTCTTCCTCCCCCTTCTCCATTCTTCTCCCCGACACTCTCTGTTCTTAGCAACGGCTCGAGGGCAGAAAAGGCGAATGCAGGCAAGGTAAGGAGGAGAGGGGTGAGGATCATCACATATTTATGCAGGGAAGGGGTGAAATGGACGGGCGACGAAATCGAGAAAGTTTCCCTCAGATCCGGCACAGTTAATCCAGATCCGATTAAACCGCCCACGCGCCCACCTTTTCCTCATTAATCGCACGCACAGTAACGTCCCATTCGCAGACATCGCGTCGCGTCCAACTGTAGCAACGATAGGCATCATTCCGTCTCCTCGAGAAACCACGCCAAAAGGTGTGCCCGCCATTGTCAGCCGATAGGAGGGGAATACCCCCCACCCGATTCCTTCTAGACTAAGGAACTGGGCACCAAGCCCGCTACGGTCTAGGGGTTCAAAGGCTGGGCCCCCGAGGGTCTCGACAGCCGCCCCAGGACAACAGAGTCAGGGATGACTATGGGCGATCCCATACATGGCTGAGGCCCAAGCAAGCGAACGCTTGGGATGCCCTAAGTCGTGTCCGAGACTGGCAGGGAGGTCTCCGAATGGGATCCCACCGTAGGGAGGCACCGAGCCCTCGGGGCCAATCGAACGGCCCTAGCACCCACTAGAGAAACCCTCTGGTACTTTTGGAGTGCGTCTCTGGACCACTAGCCGACCCCTATCGAATGGGGCATGGGCCTCCACTCGGACTTACCCGATAATAGCTCACCGGAAGTGTCACCGCTCGCGCCCACCAAGGGTAGCCTGGCATATTCCACCCCTCCTTCTAAACGAAAAGGATGCGTGAGGTTTGCACAAAAAGCTAGGGGAACCCCTGATCACCCTCTCGCTCCGTACATAGGCTCAAGGGCTCTTCCTACAACCATGCCGAGACCCAGCGACCCAGGCTCGCACCCGACGGCTTAGCAAACAACCCCTCCTTCCGAACGAAAAGGATGCACGAGGGTCGCACAAAAAGCTAGGGGAACCCCTGATCGCCCTCTCGCTCTGTGCAGAGGCTCGGGGGCTCTTCCTGCAACCATGCCGAGACCCAGCAACCTAGGCTCGCACCCGAGGGCTCGGCAAACAAACCCTCCTTCTGAATGAAAAGGATACGCGAGGGTCGCACAAAAAGCCAGGGGAACCCCTGATCACCCTCTCGCTCCGTGCAGAGGCTTGAGGGCTCTTCCTGCAACCATGCCGAGACCCAGCGACCCAGGCTCACACCCAAGAGCTCAGCAAACAAACCCTCCTTCCAAATGAAAAGGATGTGCGAGGGTCGCACAAAAAGCCAGGGAACTCCTGATCGCCCTCTCACTCTGTGCAGAGGCTCGGGGGCTCTTCCTGCAACCATGCCGAGACCCAGCGACCCAGGCTCGCACCCAAGGGCTCGGCAAACAACCCCTCCTTTCGAATGAAAAGGATGCACGAGGGTCACACAAAAAGCCAGGGGAACTCCTGACCGCCCTCTCGCTCCGTGCGGAGGCTTGGGGGCTCTTCCTGCACCCAGGACGAAGACAAGCAACCCGAACTCGTAGGAAAAAATGCGATAAAAGGCACCAAGCCTGTTATGGTCCAGGGGTTCAAAGGTTGGGCCCCCGAGGGTTTCGATAGCCACCCCAGGACAACAGAGTCAGGGATGACTATGGGCAAGCCCGTACATGGTCGAGGCCCAAGCAAGCAAATGCTTGGGATGCCCTAAGTCATGTCCGAGACCGACAGGGAAGTCTCTGAATGGGATCCCACCATAGGGAGGCACCGAGCCCCCAAGGCCAATCAAATGGCCCTAGGACCCACTGGAGAAGCCCTCTGGTACTTTTGGAGTGCGTCTCTGGACCGCTAGCCAACCCCTATCGAATAGGGCACGGGCCTCCACTCGGACTTACCCAATAACAGCTCACCGGAAGTGTCACCGCTCGCGCCCATCGAGGGTAGCCTGGCATATTCCACCCCTCCTTCCGAATGAAAAGGATGCGCGAGGGTCGCACAAAAAAGCTAGGGAAACTCCTGATTGCCCTCTCGCTCTGTGCGGAGGCTCGGGGGCTCTCCCTGCAACCAAGCCGAGACCCAGCGACCCAGGCTCGCACTCAAGAGCTCAGCAAACAACCCCTCCTTTCGAACGAAAAGGATGCGCGAGGGTCACGTGAAAAGTCAGGGGAACTCCTGATCGCCCTCTTGCTCGGAGCAGAGGCTCGGGGGCTCTTCCTACAACCACGCCGAGACCCCATGACCCGAACTCGCACTTGTGGACTCGGCAAATGCGATAAAACCCTTCGCTCAACATGAGAAAAGCCCCTAGAGGAATAAATCCACTCCTCCAGGGCCTTGGGGGCTACACCCAGCGGGTGCGCTCGTGCACACCCACCAAAGCCTCGAGTACGAAACACCATCCCGTCAGGAGCTGCCATGAGCCAAGTCTCGTCAAAACCTCAGGAAGAGCACTCACACTCTCCTCGAGGCTCAGGGGCTACTGTCGGGTACCATAAAAAGGGGTCCCCTAAGCAAGAGCCAAAAAAATCGCTTAGACCCTTTAAAAATCAAAGCCAAGAGACAACTACTAGCTAACCCCCACCTTGTCCGAGGCTACCGATTCTCCACCTCGCTCGAGGCCTTGCACGTAAAGCCTCGGACAGGGAACCGATTCTCCGCCTCACTCGAGGCCTCGCACGTAAGGCCTCGGATGGGGTACCGATTCTCCGTCTCGCTCGAGGCCGGCTCGTAAGGCCTTGGACGGGGTACCGATTCTCCGCCTCGCTCGAGGCCGGCTCGACAACAACCTCGTCGCCTCCGCCTCGACCGACTTCTCTGATAGGACGTCACGTCCGACTAATGCGTCAACCGCGCCCGCGATATCAGCCGAACGATGGCTCGACATAGTGGAGGGGCCGATGAGACATAAGTCACATCGAAGCCATGCCGTCCAAGATAGGATAGGGCAGGAGTTACCGGCCGCTGTGCTTAGCACTGTGCCCACGACTGACACCCATACTGCACTATGCTGCCTAACCCCAACTGCTCTGAGGACAACGCGGTATGGGGAGTTAAGTTCGGGTCCCTGTAGCCTCGAAATCAGTGTATAGGACCAACTGCTCCCTCCGAGCCTCAGCAATCCACTTCAGGGTCTCGACAGCCTTGGGATTTGTGCCCACTGAGCCCCCACGATGGTTCGGCCTCGGCACCAACTTAGCCTCAGCTCTTTACGCTGTCAACGTACAGCGACCAGGCACGTCGTCTGCCATGCCCTGCTTCAAGGTATCACTGGAGCTCCCACGTCGCATAGGATCGAGCGTGACCGGCGCGTTGCTCTAGTACATCAAGTACAAGACCGCTCCGTCGACCATGCCGCCATAGTCATAAGCTACAGGGCTCAGACACGCCGCCTCTGCTTACAGGACGCTGCGTAGTGAACACATGTATCACCCCTGTCCCCCCTTCAACTATAAAAGGGAGAGACCGGGGCTATTTCTAGGGACGACGAGCTCACGCTCCCATGAACAGAGGGCCGAACGGAGAACATAGATAGATAGACGCTCAGACCCACGCGCAAGCAATGTGCAATACTCTGTAATCCGCATTCTCCCCCGCTGCCTAAGATCAACATCTCAAGCAATCGACACCGTTCAACACAGAGACCTGGGGCTAGCTCCCTCTCTCGCTCAGCTTGTAACCCCCTACTATGAGCACCTCGGTGCAAGGAATACAAGATTGATCTCTCAAACTAGACGTAGGGCACCTATTGCCTGAACCAGTATAAACCTTGTGTCTCTTTGCATCACCATCCGGGATAGGGGCACGCAGTACATTTCACTAGTTGGTTGAGGACCCCCCCGGGTCTAAAACATCGACACCACACATAGGATCTTTGATCTTGATATCAATTTGTGGTACACCATCCCCTATATGATAGCATGGGTCATCCATTTGATACACTTGAGCTCTTGTAGGTGATGGATGAATTCTTTATTTGATGATCACTTAAAGTTGAGGATCACTTGTGAAACCATCATCTTGCATGATTGATACCATGTGTAGATGTGATACCACTTGAAAGAATCTTTTAGTATGGAACCACTTGTTGGATTTATCAATAAGAACCATTTCTTGAGCATTTGCTATCTTCATGAGTACCACTTATAGGATATCACTTGTGAGTTAATCTAGACATCACTTGTAGATTATTGATGAAATACTTGAGTCTAGATACCACTTGTAACAAACACACTAGATATCCATTTGCATTGTTGTCTTGTGCTTGTACTCTTATCACTATCATGAGCTTCTATGGTTAACTTGAACTAAATTGATTTGTCTAAGCTTTCAAGTCCAGTTTGAACCAATGACAAGCTTCTTCACACCTCTTGCAAGGGTTATCTTGCCAATGTTGTACTTGTCACTTGTTTGCATATCGGTCATCTAGTGCCACTCGAGTGATCTAACTTTGCATCATCGCTAGGATTGAGTGGCGTGGCAAGTTGAGTGGCTAATCCTTTGAAAAATGATTGTGAAAATGCTAACACACATACACATAGTGGTGTACACTTGGTGGTGTTGGCACATTTATAAAGAAGATGAAGTTGGAGTTGATGTGGATCAACTCAGCGATGGAACAGAGGTGAGAAGGGTTTGAAACTCCACCGGTGGAGTGTCCGCCCGTAGAGTACGGATAGTCCGACGGTGCCACCGGCGCCCTATATAGAAAAGATAGGGTTTCACAGAGTACACCGGACACTGGTCACGTGGTGACCGGACGCTGGGGTCCTATGTCCGATCAGTGGCGGTAGACAGCGTGCAGGCGTCGGTCATCGACCGGACGCTGGCTGTGTGCGTTCGGTCAAGGTGACGTGTGGTGACGTAGGTAGAGCAGAGTTGCTAGAAGTGACCGGACGCTGGTGCTGCGTCCGATCGCGACCGACTAAACGCGTCCGGTCATGTCTGGTACCTTACTGGAAACGACCGGACGCTGGGGTTGCTGTGTCCGGTCAGTTCAAGCTGCTGTGTCCGATCAACAGATGACCGTTGAGATCGGGCGAACTATGTTTGAAGAAGGGGACACGTGGCGTGCATTGCACGACCGGATGCTGAGGTCCAGCGTCCGGTCGATCGGACCAGAGCGTCCGGTCATCCCGACTTTTACCCAGTGAAGGGGTAACGGCTCTATTTGTTCGTTGGGTTATAAATAGAAGCCATGGTCGGCCTTAGGCCGGTAGCTGAGCACACTAGAGCCTTGGTGGCTTATGTAGTAGTGCTTGGGAGCCCTCCATCTCACATATACTTGATAGTGATCATTCGATTGTGTGAGAGAGCGATTCTAGTGCGATTGCATCGTGAGGTTGCATCGAGTGGCACTAGGTGATCGAGTTGCAAGCCGGTGGTGCTTGTTACTCTTGGAGGTTGCCACCTCCTAGATGGCTTGGTGGTGGTCTCCGTCGAAGCCCGCAAGAAGCTTGTGCGGTGCTCGGAGAAGAGCTTTGTGAGGGGCATTGTGCTCACCCCATGGGAGCCACAAAGAGCAACTCTAGTTGAGCGTGTCATTGAGCTACCCTCACTATCAGGGTAGGTTCTTGCGGTGCCCGACGTGCGGGCTTGGCGGGTGATGCCAATTAGCCACCGAACCACCAAGTGAGCGGTCGACACAACGGGGACGTAGCGTGTTGGCAAACACGTGAACCTCGGGAGAAAAATCATCGTGTCAACCTTGTTCTTCCCGTTGGTTTGCATCCTCGTTATACAAGCTTATAATTACTTTCATATACATTGTGCTTGTTTAGTTGCTCTTGTAACTAGTTAGCTTGTGTAGCTTACTAGTTACCTTCTTGCTTGTGTAGCATAGAAGTAGCTCCCTTGCGTGGCTAATTAGGTTTGTGTAACCTTGTTAGTCACTTTGCTTAGTTTGTGTAGCTAAGTATTTGTGCTCTCTAATTTGGCATTGGTTGCCTTGTTATTGAGCATTGCTAGTGAGCTTAGTTGGCTTTATGCTTTTGCTTACTAGCATGTGTAGGAGCTCCCTTGTTTCTTAAAGTACTAGTGGCATAGGTTTGTGTGACCTTGCTCCTAGAATTAGTTAGGTGAGCTCTAGCTAGCCCGGCAACTTTGTTGCTTAATTAGTATCTTTGGAAGGTGCTAGAGAACATAGATAGGGGGTGTAGTCTTGGCTAGACCAATAGTTCTAATTCCGCACTTGTTTCGGTTAGCCGACGTGATTAATTTTAGAAAGGACTATTCACCCCCTCTAGTCCGCCATCTCGACCTTACAGGATAAATAATCTTACAACCTCACTTCATAGTGGTTTAGTGAAGATGTTGAGTCACTCCCTTGACGCCGTAATGCCTCCAAACCATAGATCGAGTCCAAATCCTAAAATGGAAGTTTGGGAGAGAAAGAGACAAACAAATACAAGTAATCTCTAGCAATCACAACAACAACAACAAGCATGCGGGATACAAGGATTTATCCCGAGGTTTGACAACCCCACAAAGGAGCTCCTACGTCCTCATTGTTGAGGTGACCACAAAGGTCAGAGTCTCTTCCACCTCCTGACCTCTCTCAAAGCGACCACAAAGGTCACTTGAGCTTTCCACTAAAAAATCAAAGGGTGATACAAACTTTCTAAGGCTCTTCCACAAGATGGAAGCTCTTGGGCAATGCCTAGCCGGCTAGGGGCAAAGCCCCAAGAGTAATAGACGCAAAATTAACCGGCTTGACAAAGAAATCAAGTGCTCAAGCTTGCCAAAGTGATGCTCTAACTTAATTCACTCTCCTTTCACTCAAAACCCTAAGGGAATCGAAGATTAGAGCAAAGGGGGAAGGAGAGGGGTGCTTTAGTTGCTTGGGAGCTGTTGAGCACGAAGTGGGTCAGCTGTGAATGTGTCCGTTATGGTTAGAAATGAAGAGAGGGGTATTTATACTCCAAGTGAAAATCTAACCATTTAGATCTACGTCAGAAGTTCCGACACAGATCTCGGGACTTCCGATGATAACAGAAAGGACTGTTCACACAGGGTCAGAAGTCCGCGCGTGCAAGTTAATGTCGAAACTCCCGGCAAACGTCGGGACTTTCGACGGTCGGAAGTTTCGATGTACGTCGGGACTACCGACATGCGCAGTTAAACAGCCAGTAAAGCTCTAGGTGTCAGGACTCCCGACAAGCTTTGGGACTTCCGACGAGCACAGACAGCCAGACAGTCAGAAGCACCGATGCCGGGACTCCTGGCTTGGGTCGAGACTTCCGACTGTTGGAAGTTTCGACTCACGTCGGGACTTTCGACGTCCACAGTCACCGTGTAGGCTAAGTGACTGGGAGTCAGAACTTCCGGCAAGAGTCATGACTTCCGACTGTCGGGAGTTCCAGCTTACGTCGAGACTTCTGGCACCGACAGTCATAGAAAAATAATCTACGTGCTCGTGGAGTGCTAGAGTGTCTCTCTTTTGATTTAATTAATATGCTTGAGCACTCTATCTTCCTCAGACCAACTAAATTTGCATCCCTCTTTATAGTGCGGTGGATCCTAAACTCAAAAGCAAAAATAAACCCTTTGGAGAGCGCTTTGAGTTCGTCCACCTTTACAACTTCAAAAATTGAGGGATACCATTTCATCTTTATCAACTCTTTGATTCTTTCATGGGACTAATAGCTGCAATGTATCTCATTAAGATCACATTAGTCCCTAATTTGGATGTCATCAATACACCAAAACCCACATAGGGGGCAAATGCACTTTGAATAGTAGCAATAATCAAAACTAATATTTCCATCATAATTACTAAATACTGATATAATACACTAAGGGTTAGTTTAGCGGGGCTCCAACTCGTCCTAAAAGGGCTGCATCTCTAGTTCCCCTCGTGGAGGCAGTTTCTCTTATGGAGCTGAAATCATTTTGGGAAATGTTTGGCAAAAACTACTCCAGTGGTAGTTTTGTTATAATTTGTGCCAAGTTTATGAGGAGTAGAGAAAGCCAAGTTTTTGCGGCCCCGCCGATATAGTAGGAAAACGGTTCTGGCTCCTTCGGGCTTCTTCCCTAGAGTCGTTTCTTGGATGGCCATTTGTGAGAGCTTCCAGAAGCCCTATCAAACAAGTCCTACTAATCCTTAATTTATTTATTAATAACCAAGATTAGAAAATATGGACAACCTTATCTAGTTCCTTTTTGGTTGCAGGCTCATCCAGTATATGGAGGGAATATTCTATCTGAGTGGTTGCTCCATGCAGCTCTCCTATGAACTAAAAGTTTTCAAAATATGGATCGCCATCTCTCATCTATGGCGCAACAAGGACATACATGTTGCACCACACTAAAAGAAAAACGGCACCTAACAAGGGCCATTAGTGATTTTGGTGATTGAATGACAACATGGGACTATTTTTGTTTGCTGGTATACAAGGTTTTAGTCCTATATAGATGTAAGGATGGACTTGAGCGAGGTGACAATGAAGATCAAGTGATGAACACCTCAAGCAAAGGACAAGAGCTACCATGAAGACCCTAGAAGACAAGCAACAAGCTTAAGACATCAAATAGAAAAACCATGACGAGAAGACGCGAAACCCAGAGTGCTGAGACTAGGGCACCAGAGCTTTTCTGGTGGTCACTAGAGCACTCCGATGAAGGAGCACCGGATCTTAGACGTCTGAACTGACAATGGGTTGAAGAGGAACAGTTGCACCTTACCTTCCAGTGGTGTACCAAAACTTTGTTCCCAATTGGAGATTAAGTTCTCCAATAATCGACTAACGGCTAGTCTACATGGAAAGGCACTATAGCTCTCCGGTGGAGTCACCGGAGCTCTCAGATGCTCACTGCTTTTGTGTAGTTTGAGACTTCGAGTCCAATGACTTGTTTGCGTGTTTGGGACTATATATACCCCTAACCAACCAAATGGAGTGAGTTGGAGCTAAGAAAAGTTGCTAGTGAATTGAGATTAATCCATTAGTGTTCTAGACACCAAAGTTGCTTAAGGAAATATTAGATGAATAGTAATAGGGCTAATAGTAGTACTTAAGCTATTTGGAGGCCGCATTAGCGCTTGCTCTAGGTTTAGGCCTAGTGTTTAGCGAGATTTGCACACCTCTAAGGTATCGGTGCTTGTGTGCACCAAGAGTTATACATTAGGGGCTTTTTGTCTTATGAGACCCTCAGACGTGTGGAGTGGCCACCTAGATTGTCCAAGGGAATGGGGCTCGTGGCATTTTTGTCGAAAGCTCGATAGTGAAGACGATGGGTAGCAAATGGGAGAAGGCCACACTGTGGGGGTATTAACCCCTATACCCTTACGGCTAAGCTTGGGCTGGCCCGGATCGATGGGTTCGGTCCACCCGAAATACGACGTGCGGCCCAGTTAACCTGATCGGAGTCCCGCACAAGGAATCAAGACGGATTTGGTGACCAAGCAGGATCCTGGTCGGTTAGAATAGGAATCCTTATCCGGCCACATATGGCAATTGTAACTGACTAGGATTAGTTTCTAGATCTGTAACCCTGCCCCCCGGACTATATAAGGCGGGCAGGGGACCCCTCTAAAAAACATCTCTCATTGACATACAGTAATACAAACCAGACGCAGGACGTAGGTATTACGCCTTCTTGGCGGCCGAACCTGGATAAAACCTCGTGTCTGTCTTGTGTCACCGTCTTGTTTGGGGCTTGCGCATCTGTCTGCCGATAATCTACTACCTTGGATATACCCCTAGGTAGACTGCCGACCATATTTCGTCGACAGTGGCGCGCCAGGTAGGGGGTGTGCGTACTGCTCTCCAAGCAAACAAGACGGTCATCACCTCCGGCTCCATGGCTATGCCGAACGGCCTCACGTTCACCGTCGGCCCTTCATGGCACTTACTGCTCGCTGTTTTCGATACCCTACTCGAGTCTCGGGGACTCTTGTGCTAGTTGAGCTGAAGGGGATGGCCCCGCCGGTGCCTGGCTGGTCGAGACCGTAGGCTTCGTTGGTTGGCTTGCAGCTGATGGCATTTCCAGCTGACTCGTCGATGGCGTACCCTGTACAGGTGCTGTCCCACCTCCACACAGGTTAATATCACCAATTATCTTTGACGACAAGTCCAGCTGGGCCGTCCGAAGCTCCTCTGCCTTGTCTGGGTCTACCTCCTTCGGGTACCCAGCCTCCAGGCGCTTGAGATCGATCAGGGGGTAGTGGGCACGCACCATGCTTAGTACATGGGCACCCGTGTACTCACCAGCCTCCTTCACGAACTCCTGGAACCATCCCCACGCTTGCCTGCATCTCTCGACCAGTCCGAGCTGGGGCGTCCTCGGCTCTTCCTCTGTGAGCGCCGGGTCGATAAGGTCGAGGACGGGCACAATGCCAGTTGCCACTTCTTGGCACCGGTTCTTCCACGTGTCCCGCTCCTCGGTGGCCTTGAGGTATCGTGCTTTCCAGTCGTCACGCTCTCTGATCACGGCCTCTAGGTGCTTCTTGGCATTGACTTTCAAAACTGAACACAGTACAAGACGTCAAATGTGAAAAACATGACAAGGCAAGGTGGGCAACAGAATGAGAAAGGTGATCTGGAATACTTACTTTTTAGTTCCTCCTTCATTTTGTTGGTGTGGTCTTGGAGTTGAGACTGGCTGCGTGCTAGCTTCATGTTGTCCTCCTTCAGGCGACCACACTCTGCGGTCACACGGCTATTTTCCCCTCGGAGGCGGGCCACTTCAGCTTCTAAACCTGCATTACAGCTGTTACTACCAAGAATACAACAACACAAGTCCTGCACTTGCTATGATAAGATGAAACTTTACTTGTTTTCTCCAGCTCTTTGTTATTGAGCTGGCCGACCAGGTTTTGGTTCTGTGTTTCTCGATCTGTCCTCTCCTGGTCGGCGGCTTCAAGTTGGCACCGCAAGCGTTCCACTTCAGCCGCCAGTTCTTTATTGGTCGCCGTGATTCCTTCAATCTGGTCGAAGCACCTTTTTCGATATTTTGCGGTTTTCATCAAGTCCTGCATACAGACAAGCTAAGTCAGACAGTTCGACTACATAACAGGGTCAAGGATTCAAGCCAAACATACCTGGACTTCTGTCACCAGACGCTTGGCCGCCCGTTCGACTCTTAGGGTCTTTTCGACCTCTGGGATTTCTTCGTGCATAACCCATTCGTCGTTCCGATAGCGCGACACATATACATATTGTCGCCTATCTTGGGGACGGCCCAGGACCTCTTCTACTTCTTCCTCTTCAGCCTCCTGTGCGGGAGGCGGCGCTGGTCTGGAGTCTGCAGACTCCACGACCACCAGGGCTTTTCCACGAGCCGTCGCGTCGGCAAGAACGCTCTGGGCCACTTCTGGCTGCTGCTCCTCGGCTAGATCCGGCTCCCTTGGCGCCATGGTATCCGCCTCAGCAGGGTTCGTGCTCGGAGCACTTGTACTCTGCTCGGCTACATGGGAGAAGGCCACACAAAGACCTAATTGCACGTGAAGAAGACCCCACGGGCGATCCAAGGAGTTATCCGATCAGGAGCTTGGCCCTTATGAGGTCATCCTTGGGACGGGCTCCAACAAGGATTGTGAGTAAGCACGAGCTTCTCGATATCTCAGGAAAAAGTCGATGCGGGAGTTTGCATTCTCTAACCTTTCTAGTCTAGCTTACTAGGTTAGTTGATAGGATTGGAATCTAGGGTGTAATTTTTTTACGTTAGAGATAGCAATACTTAACAAAACTGCAATGATCCAACGAGCTGACAAGCAGGCATCCAAAGAGCTGACAAGCAGGCCCGGACGCCACACTGTCGAAGCTAGCCAGTGTGGAGCGCCACGTAAGCAAAACTGCTTAGCAAAACCAACCAAGATATTATTTGTCTGGTTTACCAAAGTTTAATATGCACAATACTTGTTTTTATACTTGTTATGTAGACAACCCTAGACACATTAGAGGTTATATAGACTTTTTCCTTATTGGCCCCGTTCGCTGAGGAATTCTGAAGGAATCTGGATGAATCTGGAGGAATTTGTGAGAGGAAAACACTGTTCCGGATGAAAAAAGAAGCGGATTAAGCTAGGTTTAAGGGCACGCGAACGGGGCGAATTTGAGTCTAGCTAGATTCATTTTGCGCGTTTGGATTTACAGTGAGCCAAATTCTGTTAGTTGTATGGACTATCAAACTTTTTGTTGCCATTGTGACTCTATCAGGGCTTGCTCGGTTAGCTCTAATCCGAGGGAATTGGAATGTAATTGAGGAGGGTTTTGGATTTGAGGAGGATTTTATTCCCTCAATCTTCCTCGATCCTCTCGTCTATACTAGTACTAGAAGATTAACCCAACAAGCCCTCGATGATTGCACGCTTCTGGGTCACGATGTGACCCGTTGACGAGGGTCAGACTCAGAAAACTTGCTGCCGTGATGGGTATTTACAGGCTATATCGAACTCAAATCAAAACTTCTGCGCGTGTTCTGATATGAGTTACAAGCAAAACAGGCGTCTCCATGTAATTGTGATGTGCGCAAAAGGGCAGAGGAATCGCCCATCTTCTCCATGTACCGGTGTACCACCAATCCACCATGTAACATCCGGCTCTTGCCTCTTCTACCTTGTTAGGATTGAATACAAGCACAAGCACACCTGTAGAACCTTCTGAACATATAGAGTACCTTGCAATTCTTTAGGAACTATCCAAGTGTCTTCTGTTCAGTCTACTCTTACAAATTCAACGCCCATTATTTACAGATGATAGCTATTTAGTAGCTCTCGGGTCCTCACACCTGTACCTTTGAAATCGCCAAACCAAAATAATCCTAGCATATTTATATATGAACTTTACAATGGAGCAGACAAATCATTTACAGCCAACACGCCAGTAATTATTCATCCATCGGATTATCACTACCATCGTCAGGCAGCCTAATTTACTCGTTTTTCTGCTCTCGATGAAAATACTCCGTGAGTCCGCCTGCGACTGATTTACGCCTTGAACCGAACAACAATGCATGATATATCATCTTTACTCTCTCTTTTTTGCGCTTCGGCGGTTAATTGCTTGGCAGCAGCATAGGGATCCTTGTACCTTTTGGCCAAATCGACCACCTCTTGATTGTTCATCACCTGGTACGGTCGATAAAAGGAAAAGTATTAAGAGTGCAGCCATGGATACGCTTCCGGTCGGCTATATCCTGGCCATTTGGACAAATTTTGAAATAACATGCCACACCTTCCAAAGACCGTCACTTGCAAGGACAAGTAACTCGGCAGTGTGATCTATGTCTTCGACTTTTATATCAGGCTCTGATCTCAATAGTGATTTTAGAAACCTGTCTCCAAAAGCTCTGGAGACAGCCAACTGACCACATACTCGGGGAACATCTCCTGAAAGTTCAAGTGTTAGATTCAATATGCTGTCAACAGACTTCAGATAACATTGTTCTGCTTATTTTTAAGGCACATGGTTTTGTTTAATTGTTTATCTAGGAATAAAATATTAAAGGAGAAGAATTGCAATCAGAGTTTCCAAAAGATTTACTAATCTGATCTCTCTGCAATTATGATTATATTGGAAACTATAACGTATGGTAGCTTGTCTTCCAGGTAAAACGAATATATGATTTCCACCAAAAGGTGATCATGGAAATGTGTGTGCAACTGTGCACGCAGGAACAAATCTTGAAGTTAGCACACTGCAACAGGTATGTGTTTGGCAATTATCCTAAATATTTATGCTGTTACAGTAACCAATGAACTGAGTGCGCACAGAAGGTTAAGGGGCCCAAAGCAACCTACTACCCATTCATACAATATAAGGTAATACCAACCCCATTGTGGCACAACAAAATCTTTAGAATTATTGCATAGAACAAGCACTGGAATTTACTAAGGGCTAAGGCTACTATACCATACCATGAAGAGAACTTCTTCGATTACATCTCAAGTTAAGGGTCTGGTGCAATTTACCGAGAAAAAAAGAACACATAAGGCTAGTAAATTATTGCCCTCCGAAAAGGTCAACAGTGAAGAATAATATAGGAACCTCTCAGCCCTTTGACATCATGTTTAGAAATCTGGACTAATATTTATGTTTTAAGAATAAATAGTAATGTGATTATACATTACTAAAGTAAGGAGTCATCTCTCAAGACTTATTTTTGAACCAGAGAGGAAGCACATACATTGACTATTGCCAGATTTCATATAAACTGCTCAAATATGGTAGTGATGGTTTGACTTCTAAAATTGCACTGCCCAAAATGACATAATACGGTGTTGTAGCAATGCAATCATTAAGCCATTAGCAGCAGCTTTTAGCTATAAAATGTATGCTTTTATTAAATATGATATGACTTGTCACGTGCAATTTATATCAAAACATACTTGGAACGGTCTCAATAATAGAGTACGACATGGTGTTGTCTGATATACACTTTCATTTGACTAGCAATAAAGATTAAAATAAAGTAATTATGTTACTGAACTTGGCTAGTAAACACCTTTTATTTTTCCCACACCTAATAGCCATTCAATAAGATTCCGTCAAAAAATGTTTCACTAAGATTGTGTATTTGGGATGTTCAAATGCCCTGGAACAAGGACAATGAACCAAATATCGAAAAAGGCACCCCAGTCATTTAAATCAGGGTACCGTGCTTAAAGAGTAAAAAATTTGAGGACACACCTGGCATATTTGAAACAAAGCCACCCCTATTTTCAATTACACTTCGCTCAACATTCGGGTCATGGTCTATTGACATCTGTATAGGCTCACCACCTTTCAAAAGAACAGCTCTTGAATCACCAACATTAGCTACCCATAACTTCCTGCCGTTCACAAGAATGGCAGTTACAGCAGTGGAGCCACCTTGTCCCAAATCTGGAGTATGTGACAGAATAGCTTGGTCTGTTTTTTCATACGCTTTTGTAATCGCTCTATCTGTATGTGTCCAAAACTCTTCCTAAAATAGCATGACAAGATTATGATAACCACACAGCTAGCGAATTAACAGCTGTTGAAACAAAAGCTTAAAACTTACCTCATTCAAAATATTTGTAAACAAATTCTTCTGTAAATACGCAGGAACGGTGTCTCCTAGATGACCATCATAAATCGCAAAAAGACCAAGCTCGTTTCCCTTAACATCAACAAGATCGGCGAAATGGTAGTCCTCCATTGGATGATTCGTCATCCCTCTTACAAGGTTATATCCATAGCAGACCTTGACTTGCCCATGGCAGCCTTTCCCTTTACCAGATGCTGTTGACCCATGCCCCGTGAACTGCATACAAGCAGACCCATCAGCAAGAGCGATGATGTGGCTGAAGTGCTAACATGAGACAGACTGCAATTTGTAGAGTTCCTAGCTTACTCACGAGCTTCTTGAATAATGACGGTTCATGAACGTCTTTTTTTTTTAGAGTGCTCGCTGGTGGAGGGATAACGTTTAGTGAAACTCGTGTCACTAGACGCTAGCATCATGATGGTATTTCATGTCAACAAGTCAATATTAGTCACTAGTTGTCATTACTAGTACCACAGGAGCATACTACATATTACTTCACTTAAGCTTTATTTGATTTAAGCAGGAAAAGTCAGTATCTTGTTCTATCAGTGATTCAAATACAAAATTAATTGACAAAAACTTCAAAAAAATTCCATAGATGCTAGTATATATCTATGGCCCAAAAAAGAGACGCGGAAACCGATCAAAAGTGAGACTTACATCTGAGCAACCGGCGCAGAAGCAGCAGAACCTTGCCATATCTTCTTAAGCCACTCAGAGTTCCAATCCAGGAACTGAAACTTTTAGAAACAAAACAAAAAGGGGCGGAGAAATCCGGAAGTCCCCACAGCCACCGAGACCTCCGCTGGAACCAGGGGCGGACCTAGCATAGGACATGGGTGTACACGCGTACACCCGATAATTTTTGCAGAAACCCGGAGTCAGTAGGTACCGGTTAGATCCGAATAATTACAGATAGCTCATGTACTAGGGTTTGGCTGCTCGGTTTCGTGCAGCAGGAAGGGAGGGAAGAGAGAAGGGGAGCGGGCCTACCTGGTGCGTGCTCCGTGCTCGGCGCCGGCGAAGGGCGTCGGCGCTCGACGCGGCGAGTAGAGGAAGGTGGGAGAGGGAGAGAGAGGTGAACGGAGCGGGGGGGAAGGGAGGGCAGGTGGGCTGAGGATTGGTCTCCACTGGCGCAGCAGTCGTCGCCGCGTCGTCGCCGTTAGCAGGTCGGGTGGGGGTGTTGGAATGGGTCAACCGGGACGTCCCGTGGCTCGACTTAAAACCCGTACTTTTTTTTTAAGCTAATAAATAGTATTTTTCTCTTATAATAAATTAGTTAATCATATTTTTAGCTATATTTTATCAGCCAACCAAACAAGACAAGTGTTTGACCAATACTACGCAATAATTAATTTCAGGTTTTGGGTGGTTGCCTTTTAAGCTCTGACCCAACGTGGTCCTCCCAACCCAAATGACCCGATGGGTTCCCGTCCAGCGTTAAATCGGACCCCAATTTCAGTCGAATGATATTAAACACAAGATAGTGTCCAGATGTACTGCTCTCTTCGTTTCGAATCGTGAGTGGTTTATTTAGTTTTATCTAAATCAAACTTGTTTAACTTAGATCAAAATTATGAAAAAAAAATATAAACATCTTACAGTATCAAGTGGATGCACTATCAAAATACATGTCGTTCTAGTTTACCCTAAGTCAAATAATCTTATGTTCGTTTCGGTATAGTATACAATACCTGATAAGCAGATCATGGTGATAGAAAATATATAAAGATCTAGATATCAGGTGAATGCACTATCAAATTACATATCGTTCCTATTTTATCACAAGTCAAATAATCTTATAGTTGACTAAAATTATATGAATTGGTATCAATATATATGATACCAAATAAGTGTCATTAAATCTATCGTGGAATATATTTTCACAGTACATTTATTTACTCTCATGAGTGTTAATCATATCTTCTATAAACTTTTTTAGAGGCATAAGATCATTTGACTTGGGACAAAGCTAGAGTGTCATTCTTTTTGTGGGATGGAGGTGGTATAATTCATGATGTATCGATGAGTCTTGTTTGATGTTTGTAGAATTGTATTAATCTTTCGATAAATTTGGTTGAAACTAGAGAAATTTGACTTAGGAAAAAAAAGGCTAAAAGTGACTTTTAATTTAAAAGAGAGGGTGTAGAAGTCTAAAAGACAAGCTATGTTGTCCTTTACAGTATTTTTATGTTGGCCTAACGTGTCTTATGTTGGCTGCTAGCCAAAGTCTACGTTTACACACGCTAGAGCCATGATACAACATATTTTGGCTTTGTCCAACGAAGCTCTAGCTCGAGGGAATTCGTGGATTTTTCTGGAAGTTGTTTATTTGTAGCTCTGAGATCCTATATTTAAGGTTGAGGACTTGTCGAAAGCACTCATATATATGATTCATTTTCTTTATAGTTTATACTATATATAAATATATAAAGCTCTTTAATTGTATCTAAAAACTACAAATCTAACTTTGATATCGGAACCGGACACCAAACAAAACCTTAGGCCTTGTTTGGATGCACATATATTCATATCAATTTACATGTGTTGCAGTGAATTGGAGTGGAATTAAACTAAGTTTCATTCCAATCTACTCTAACATATGTGGATTGAAGTAGATACACATGCATCTAAACAAGACCTTAGGTGATATTTGATTAAGACCTATACTTGTGCCACGTTGTTATTTGATGTTGTTAAAATTAGTCTTTGCCACACTTTTACGGCATGCAAATTCATAAACTAGCCTTATGTAGAGATGGGGAAAAGTGAATTGAGTGTGTCGCAGGTGAGCAAAGTTGACTAAGATTCAAAGAAATTAGACATAATGACAATAATGAAAACACTTACTAAAGAAACTATGACTAGCTAGCTAATCCTAGTTGTGACAACCAAACAAGAGAAATAGCGTGTACATATAAAAGCTTCTCTTTTCTTTTGCCTTTAGTTCTATGTTTCATAGCATGTGTTCCATTGGAGCTTAAGCGTTTAAGGGTCTATTTAAGATTACTCTATAAATTTTGTTTCATCAACTCTACCGTGGAGCAGCTCCATAAAAAGTTAAAGCTTTTGAATCATCTTTTTACGTGCTCTCACGGCTCCACCTTTGTCCTAGAGCGAGAGTGTACCTTCTTAGCTAAACATATAGAGCGAAATTGAAAAACATTGAATTGAGCAGTTCCAAAGAGATCCTAACTAAATCAGAGAATTAGACATCATGACCCAACAAAAAGAAATATTGTAGGAGGTGCTTTTATGTAAGCGGTCGTGCGAAGCGAAGAAGAGCTTCTCTTTGCGGGCCCCGGCCGCTGTTATCACGAGTCGTCTTTTTTCGACGTGTTTGCGCGTCGGGACGGACTAGTCTATGGGAGGTGCCTGTCGACGGTCAACACTCACAACAGTGAGCAGCCAGCGGCCGGCGCCAGCAACGGATCCAGTTTGACTCGCGTGCCGTGTCTACAGCTACAGGCCGTCCGAAACGGACGCCGGTCTTCCATGGACGTGGCCTATGGAGCAGTGCAGAGTGACAGCAGCGCGCGCTACGGGGATTGGCTGCTGTGCGCCTGTGCCTGTGGGGTATGGCCTACGGTTGGTCTTGGTCGTGTCATGTCACCCACCGGCGGCCTGTGCATCGGGTCTTGAGTGGACGACTGGGAGTTCGACTGGTGCGCGTCACACGTACTCCCTCCGTACTGTCTTTTTTTTTTATGGCACGGAGGAACTATATTAAAACTTGGAATATATGTATTAAAAACTTAAAACAGTACATCCTCAGATTACCCTTACCATAAAAAAATCTGAAAAAATATTATATTTTGTTTAGATTCTTCTATTGTCTTTTGTCCTAATATCCTTCTTCGATGCAGCCAACGCTCCAAATTAATAGTGCCCGATGAATACTAAAGTCAAAGATGTAGTCCTAATCCCGAATCGAACGATCAACCTAGAACATTGAAGATGCTACAAGATCCAACATTACGGGACCGGTCCAAAACGCATCTGAATCGATGAAACAACATTGACAGTTGTATTTGTCGAGGCTGCATATTCATCACCTCCGATTCTTGATTTTCTCTACGCAACAATGGACGATGAGATCAATGACCCCATTGGGAGTGCCCAAGACCACCACACCCTTTTAGATAATGGCCACAAATTGGTGGTCTACCTACAACAACGACCTCGTCAAGGCAATCATCGAAATCATCGCGAGTAACAAGACCCCGGACCGAAATCATCTATTTTTGCCGATAAATTTATATGGACTAAACCTAAACAAACTAGACCTAACCATTGTAGATAAGAGACGGCCCCCTCTTCTTGCCATCATCAAACTCGTCAGAGAGGAAGAAGAATAGGGCCCCTAAATGTGGCGGCAGTGGTGAGAGAAGGAAAGGACGCAACTTCTCCTAATGGCGTGGCAATATGGTACTATCTTAACATCAATATTCATCTAAAAATGGTATCAATATTTATGATACTCCTTCCGTTGCAAATTATAAGTCATCTCGACTTTTCTAGATACTTCATCTTTTTCAAATTATAAGATATTTTGCATTTTTTTAGTTTGTGTGCATTTAGATATACGCTATGTCTAAGTACATAGTACTTCCTCCGTCTAGAAAAAAAATGCAATTCTAGCACAATGCTAAGTTAAAGTGTCTCAAGTTTGACTAATTATTTATAAAACTATAACTGGTTATGATATAAATAAGTACTATTAGATTTTTCATAAGATGTATTTCATACTATATTTTTTGGCGTTATAAACATTAATGGTTTCATCTATATATTTGATCAAATTTTAGTCACTTTAACCAAGAATGTACCTATAGTTACATTATTTTCTGGACAGAGGTACTCCTAGTACCTAAAAAAGATTGAACGACATATCATTGGAACAGTGAGATTATTAAGTAGTAAACATATTTGATAATCAGTCTAACTATACATATTGTTTAGTATGTTAAATATTAGTATTTTTTATATAAATTTAGTCAAACTTTAAAATGTTTGAATAAACATTGTTCTATATATATATTTTTTTTTTGGGATGGAGATATCCTCTCTGTCCATATATTCTCGTTTTCTGATAAGTCAAATGATTTAAAGTTTGAATAGAACTATATAAAAAATAATAACATTTATGATACAAAATAAGTAGTAAGGTTTTATGGTCTTACATCATTAAGTAGTAGTAGTAGTAGTACAATATACATCGTACTCATGGTCCTAAGGCATCCCGAGGCAATAAGCGTGCTTCAACCCTAACAAAATCACGCCGTTCAAAAAAAACATCATACAAAATAAATTATGACTTTTAATTTCTCTTAGTACCATTTACTAAACAAGCTCACATAGCATAGTATAGATGAAGAGAGATTATTAAAGTTTCGTAGAAATAAAACTTGTCGCTTCTAACACATGAAATTTTAAAAAATAGGACATAAAACTCACTCTGAGACTGACCGAAAGAATCAAATGTGGTATTATTGCTAAAGAACCAATATCATCTTAGGGCCAATAATTTGTTTAGAGAGAGAAACCAAATTAAATGGCATGCCATCTTGATTTATGAGCTCACTAAAAAACACTATTTGATACCCACTCGCCTCTTAGGAGCCTGTTCGTTTGGCTGTGGCTTGTCGTAAACGATCGTCAATTTTCAGCCGGAACAGTATTTTTCTCTCACCCAAACAAGCCAGCAGTACTTCTTTACGAACCAGTAACGATACAAACCAGTCAACCGAAAAGGCTGTAGGATCATAGACAGCACAAATTTCGTTTTTTACGCACACAAACACACTAGCACAATTATTGAACGTACTCGTCAGTAACGGGCCTACAGCTTGCATATTTATCCCGGCGATAAATATTCATCAACCCTACCCTACGAAGGATCCTTGCAATTTACATCCTGTAAGCCGTCATCACATCTTGAAGAGGTATTTGAGATCCTCTACAGTGAGCCGGGTTGCTGGACTGTCACCGGATGGGTCCTCACCCAGCGCAGATTCGACCATCTTCCTTTTTCCCTCCTGCCAGAAAAAGCACACACATTGAATCATCAGCTTGGAAGGTGTTTAAAATTGCATATCTACTCTACACAGATTGTTCAGTAATGCACCTTTGAGCCATCACACAGATTGTCTTTGGGAGTTGAGACAACTTGAACAATTAGTACTCTTTTAGCTTTACATCCCTAGAATTTATACAATTCAATGACAAATCTAGGAGTAGCGTTCATGTACTGAACTTTTGGAAATTTAGACATCAGTTTCTTAAAGTATTTAGCTCAATGACCAACTGAAACTGAGTGAACCGAGACAAACCATTCTTCTGTTGAGCTATGCTCCGAATACTTTCTAAAACCACACTGTTAATGAAGTCTATGCCCTCTAAGACGGTCTCCAACAAGTAACTTATATGGACATCCAAATCTAAAATGGGTAACAAGAGACTTAAAATCGGCCTCCAACAGAGTATTTATACGGAAGACCATTTTTTGGGTTGCCTGAGAGGTACAACCCAAATATAAGCATCTTCTCTCCTGAAAACCTATTTTCATAAATGATTCTCTTTTGGGTCTTGTTGTTGGAGAAGATATCGAATGAGTATTGAACCCTTTGCTTGTAGGGCTACCCAAATGTCGAATGGGTCTTGTATTTTAGGTGTTGTTGTTGGAGATAGTCTAAGCAGGGAAAGAAAATCTGGACCCCATAATATAAGTGCATCAATGACAGAATTACCTGTAGAGATAAAATGCGGTCTTCCACAGTGTCTTTGAACGTTAAACAGGAAACGGTAACTGGGCGGGTCTGACCGGTCATGTGTGTCCTATCAACTGCCTGATCCTCAGCAGAGGGATTCCACCAAGGATTTGATAGACATAGTGGATCACCTAGACATAGATCTAGCGGGTACAACCTTACATACGTGATAAAAACTTTCTAGAACATGATCTAGAGAGAGAGGAAGGGAGGTGAGATGTCACCGACCATCCGCGGGTTTGGAGGAAGAGCTCGACGTAGCCATGGCAAAGGTGATGCGGTCCGGGTTGGCGGTGTCGCTGTGACGGTGTTGAGGTCAGTTGCAGTGCAGTGGTGGTGTAGAGGCGGCAGTGGAGCTTCCCGTCGTTGGCTACGCCCCTCACTAGATCGGATTGGGTTTGTTGGTGGGTGTGGCGGCTCACGGTGAACCTCGTACTGAGAGCCGCCGGCCCCACCTCTCTTTATAGCGTAGTGCGACGGAGGCCCACCAACCATATTGGGTTGGACGCCTCCGATCAGGACGTGAGGTTAAGGCCCAATTCGGCCGTTGGCCAAGTTGGAGAGATCAACACTAACAGGATCAAGCATGAGCACATGGCAGGCGGCTACCATGTTCAGACCAAGATTGCCAGCCTATCACTCTCACCTGAAGAATGAAAATGGATTACTTTGTAATGAATGAATGAATTAACTGTGAAAACGGGAATGTAGGCTGGCTGGCCAGCTGCGGCTGGGCTGGCCAGCGCTCTTACAGTGGCACTGTTCACGTGAACGGTGTTTCTAGACAGAACAGTATTTTTCCCTCACAGCAATCAGCCGGAACAGTATTTTGGCTTATTTTTCAGTCCTGCCGAACAGGCCCGTAGTAGCACTTAAGAAAAATGACCTCTGGGTCAGTGTTGAACTCTTTCACTGCTCTTTCTCTTAAGTTCAGAGGCATTGACCCATCCAACCTCCTGAATTCAATATGGTTGCTGCTCAGTGAACGCTCCAGCAAGTCCAAACATGCCAGTCCACTGGGTGAAGACTATGGCCTTAGCAGGAGTGATCTCGCTTGGAACTGATCCCATGGTATCGTCGGCATCCCCCGTGTTGATGATCGAGTTCAGTATGTCAATGGTGTTCCGGATCTCGGAGGAGATGTAGCTACTTTCACAGACCGAGAATGGTCGGTGCACATCTATGGAATGACTAGTTGATGCTTCAGACTCCAGATTAGGCCAGAGACAGAACTTCAATACATCGGTGAATAAAAGATTTTCAGCACTTATTTCTCTTGCACAATGTGGAGAAGCAGGGCACACCTTCTCAATTATCCTTTTATTTTCTAATAACTTCAAATGCACACACTCGGAGCAGAAAACATGGCCACATGGTGGTGCAAAATTGTAGGAAAATGAAAGACTGTCAGAGCTGTGGATTAAATAACATTTCACCTAAAATTAATCCAGAAGATCATTTGTGTATAGTCACACAAATACCCCCTTGTTTAAGCTGACCTCCTTTTCGTTCCTCATGAAACAAAGAAAATATTCTAGAGCGCGAAATACTATGAGAATGAAGGAGCTAGCAGCTAGTTTAAGGTGACAAAAATTGCATGCACAAATTCTGAATGAACTGTTTGCTTACACCACATATGGTACATTTTGCAGCACCGCTTTCCAGAACTTTAAGCAAATTTACTGCTGTCACCACAGGAAGTTGCTTTGCCAAACGTAGAGAGTGGGCACACGATTCTTCCCCCCTCAAAAGAAAAGGGTGGTTACAAGCCTGCCGAAGTTGAGACAGCAACGCAAGGATGCGCACGTAGTTTTTCTGTATGAAATCTTTAGAACGCCCCTGTAAAATGAACTCAATATATGAGCAACAGAGACCACACACTGAAATTTCTAGGCGATTGGAACTTATATTTAAAGATAAAAGAGGACCGAACATCGGGTATCAGTATTGGAGCTGTTTTGGCTTAAATATAGACTGCTGAACCTAACTTCCATAAAGTTTATGTGGGTAGCTAGCTCTCATGAACATCAAAATTGAAGATCTCTGGGGTAGCCTTTTCGAGATCAAAACATATTTATATCATGCAAGACAACACAGAGGGAATGGGGAAAACTATTAACTTCTTATTGATAGAATATGGAATGAAGATAGTTCAAGATGTAAACTGGTAACTACCTTTAACGTTTGACGAGAGTTTTCTTCAAGCCTTAAATAGAAAGCCCGCTCCTCCTTAGTGAAATCTATTTTACTCAACTGGATTGTCTTTGGTGGTATTTTTATGATTGGCTCTCCATCAAGTAGTGTTTCTATAATGAAATAGATCAAAAGTAGATCAATGAAAAAAAATATCACAACCAAAGAAGAATCAAGCAACAGTCAAATATACTGAATTATTTTTAAAAGTTCAGATGCAAAACAAGGTGGAATTTCCTTCAGAAAATCAAAGTACTAGCCGCACACAAATGCAAACGAAATTGAACAGTGTCTAGTACTAAAAAAGAATTAAAAAAAATCAATACTTGTTAAGGCAGTTCAATGTTCATTGTTATTGTGATATGGCAGAGGCCTCTGCTAAAAAATAACTTTTGTAGGCAGAAGGATGCATTGGGCAGGTTTTTCAGTGTAAGCGATAGGTAAAAAAATGCAGACAGTGCAGTCAGTATCTCACCTTTTGTGCGCCGTAGTAGAACTATCCTCAAGACAGTTTGAAATTTCTTATAGCCATGACTTGTATCCCTGGAGACTGGGTCTTTTAGCATAGAGCTAAATGAACGAAATTTAGAGTAAGGCTCATATTTCAAGAAGCGAAAATAGCTGTAAAGGTCCACAATGTTATTTTGTATAGGTGTTCCTGATAAGCACCATCTCCTTTCTGCACTCAATCCACAACAGCCTTTAGCCGTTTGAGTTTGGTGTCCTTTTATCATGTGAGCTTCATCTAGAACAACTCTGAACCATCGTACCTTAGCAAGTGGGCCAGGTTTGTTTATCTTCTTTGGCTTGCCTTTCGCATTTTTCTTAAGTTTCCTTTTATTGCCAGGAGAAACCTCATCATTAGTGTTTTCTTTAGGCACTTCACGGGCCACAATTGTGTATGTTGTGACGATAACATCGTAGTCCGCCAGCTCAGTGGGATCTCTAGTCCTTGAACCTCCATGATAAACCAGAACACACAATTCCGCACTTCTGGTAACCTTGGTCGACAGCTCATTAGCCCACTGCTTAAGAACACTAGCAGGGCAGACCACCAATGTACCTGCAGCTGTACTAGTCGTTGGCCTCAAGCTTGATGCAGTGGAGCTCACTCTGGCCTTCTTGGGTTGAGCTTTAACAGCCCTTGATCGACTAGCATGGACCTTCAATCCCTTCTTGTCCATATCAAGCGCTGCTTCATTATCATCGCCGACAGATATTCCACATTCTGAATCATCACTCATGAACCTAGATTGCTGAAGCCTCTCCTTCTGTATAAGAGCAATTGTAGATATTGTTTTCCCAAGACCCTGCATCACAGTAAATTATGTGCCTATAACAAGGGAATTTGATAAATGATTAAAATTTGCTGGGGAAAAGTATTTGCCTGGCATAATCCTGCCAGCAGTTTTCCAAAAAAAAATGAAACAAGAAATAACCTGATCATCCGCCAAAATTCCACCTGAGCAATGTGCATTATTCTTCCTAAAGACCATCCAAGCTAATGCTATTTTGTTTGAAACATAAAAGAGCACAGAAGTGAATACAGCCCTGGAACAAGCAAAATAATAACAAGACTATTTTTTTTTTTAAAAAAAGTACCTGATGCTTAAGGAGTGATACTGACAGAACATCTTCAGGCAAATCTTCTTCCATTTTTTCCTGTTGGATATACTGCACACAGTTTGGGGGAAAACAATTTAGTTCGTGCCATGGATAATAAACTAAATAAACATGCAAACAGGCTTTATATATTTGAGCAAGGCACCAATATGTCAATCAAACCAAAGATCCATACCTGCAGGGCATCTTCATAAACAACTTTCTCATCAACACTGGAAAGGCTTTTCTATGGGACTTCTGAGCCAATATCGGCTTGAGCATCAATAACAGAAGTTATGGGCTGCCGAAGCAGGTCCTTCTTTGTCAGCTTTGATATCTTTCCAGTGGCGGGTCTATTCTCGGCAGGCCTATAAAAGGATGAAGCCTGACGAGTGTCGGAGTGTGACTTAAAAAACTGTCGACTTCCAACATGATTGGTTCTTCGTCGCTATTCTCGTCAGAAGTTGTGCTGAGACTGAGAGAATGGATGGGCGGGCGAAAACGGGTGCTGCGATCACCATAGCCATCGTCTTCTCTGTCTGAGCTGCATGAAACGGTGCTGTCTGAGCACAGAACGGTCCTGTCCTCACCATCTGAACACAAGTCAACAAAGCCTTCGCCCTCTGATTCTGAACTTAATAATTTCCATGATGCCTGCAACAATACATGCATATGAGTAAAGTCTGTCTTGTCAGATATCTTATGTCTATTTGGCTTCATAAAAAAAAAACTGCCAATAGTAGGTGCTCGTCAGGTTCATGGAACCGCCAGAAACATAAACAAGAATGTATTTTTCGGGGGGCTTTACCAGTGCCTAATGGGATGAGTAGTTGCCGTTCCAAAAAAAAAGAGGCAAAATGGACCACTAAATAGGGTAACTGCTAATAAAGCCAAGGGGATTTATCACAAATTCACAGCACAGGAACAGGAAACGCCATGGGGGTTCATTACCCAGAGCATCGACATAAATAAACTGGTGAATCTATCTAAGACGCAAATGCATAAAAAAAAAGACCCGATCAGAACAAGAATCAAGTCGATCTGGACTATGATCACGTGCTGCTAAAAAAACTCCTGACTGCATCTGTATACCCGTCGAGACGATTCCAAAGCTAGCCCCCCTAGTGATCTGATCTGCTAAAAGTTGCCTCACCCTTTAATTTCCGTGGAAAACCGAATCATGACCGCTCAAATGTACCGTGAAAATCATAACATACGTGGAGGGAAATCGCCGAAAGCCAAGAACCGACAGGAAAGAAGCACCGGCTCGTTACCTCCTCGTCGTCGTGCGTGTCGCCGCGGTTGGAGGAGCCCAGCGGGGAACTATGCGGCGCCGGTGCGGTTGCAGACAGCGGGGTGTGAATGAAGCGGCGGAGTTTGGAGGATGGAGTGGTGGCGATCAAGGGCGGCGGAGGCTATTTATTGGCGACGTTGGGGCCTGGAGTACCGTTGGCCGAGATCATTTTGAAATTAAATTTGAAATTAGAAAAGGTAATGGGGGTGCGGCGACCGATAAACCGGGAAACTAACCAAAGGAAACTTGGCCTCTTGGGAGCCTGCCTGTGGGCCGCCGTCCAGACGAAACAGCTGCACGACAGCATGGCCCCAGCCCACAAGGAGCGACGTGTTTGCAGCTTGCGAACCCACGTGGGTGGGCCTGGTCTGGGCTGGGTGCAACGGCCCACGACCTCCCTTGTATACGTGCGAGGCACCAATGACCATGAACACAATAATCTCTTCCACTAAAAAAAGAACACAATAATCTTTACTATACTATACTAATAATAAAATATAACCAAAATAAAGTGTTACGCCCCACAATTGGTTTCAGCATATACCTTCCCGCACCGGTGCGCCGCTTCGACCCTGCTCAGTCGAGCGTCCACCCCGCGTGATTTTCCACCGTTGTCGACCGGTTGACCCTCCAATCGCAGGTTCGGGCCGCCCTTCCCTCATCTACTACCCCGCTCCACCTAGCCCTATGGATCGCCTCTGTCTTCCGTATCGATGGATGATGACATGTGTGGTGTCCCCCCGTGAACGTTGAACTCTTGATTCATGCCATGATGCCTCTTGATCTATTCCAGCCCAGCTCCAATGAATCAGCTTCGCCTCCATCATCCTCCACGTTCCGCGCCCTGGTTCACTGCCTTCATCGTCAAAGATCCACCATAGCGATAGCCAGTGACCCAACACGTTCACAACCCTGTTATAGTTCATCGCAAAGATCCACCATAGTGATAGGCAGTGACCCAATGAGTTCACAACCCTATTATAGGTCGCCGACTGGCCAGGTTCCCTCGGGAACTCCCCCAAGCACGGTGCTCGTCACGGTGGTGAGGCGGAGGGGAGTGGATCTAGGACAACATCAACAAGGGGAGGTTCGACTACTGTTACTGCCAGGGAGGCCGGAATGCCTTAAGGCTAGCTACGCCCACAAGAGGTCCCGAGACCTCCAGTCGTCGCGCCTCTCAAAGCGGGGGGCCATCTCTACCTCCCTCTTGTTCTCCCAGCGTTGGTCAACGGGCACCGTGTCTCGGTCCTCGCCTCGCCTCGTGCGCCTCGCGTTCGTCTATTTGTTGCTGCTCTCTCCCCCTCCCACCTCCATCGTTGTCCATCAGGGGTGGAGCAACGTGGAGCTGGTAGGGGCTACGCCCCCCCCCCCCCCCTAATATCGCAACATTTTTTTACTTAGCGCATAATTTAATGATCTATATTTATATTAGAAAGATATATGATAAAAAGTTCGTGCCGTATATGTCTTCTCCACAACAAAATAAAAAAAATACAATTATAATAGAATGTTTTGATTTATTGAGATTTTTTTTGCTTGCCATATTAGGACAATGAAACTTTAGGTTTTGCTTGTCATATTAGTAATAATAATCAAGGTTGTAAGTGCGATGAATGCACCTCGACAAACCTAATCAGATGACCTACACTTTCGTATATATCAAAACTTTTTGACCGGCCCACTGTCGTCACCAGTCTACCATCAGAAAAAATGTCATTTCGGAGGAGATAATCTTTTTCATCTTTTTTTCTCCAGCGGTCTCCAATAGCTCTTCATTTTTCGTCGAACACCTTCCGGCTGCCGTCTCAGCCGCTGCACACCACGAAACTGAGGCCCCCACACGCGGCGCACCTGCCCGCGCACATCGACAACAGCGGTGGCAGCAATGGGACGAGGCGGCCCTCCTCGTGGAGCGCGAGCACCTGCGCGGCGCCGCCTACGTCGCGGCCGCGCACGAAGAGGCGCGGGGGCACAGCCTTCTCCCAGGTCACAGCCCACAGGCCACACAGGCACAGCTGGCCCCCCGGTCCATGGACACGTCGCGCTCCTGGAACGCCCGCCCCGCCCCGCCCCGCCCAGGTTCTCCAGCAGCGCGCGCACGCGGTTGCCCCCGCACGACGCGGAGCGTGGTGGTGTAGAGCACCACGGCGGCCTCCCCGCCCGGCGGCAATGCTCATCGCGGCCAGCATTACGCTCATCGCGGCCGCGTCTCGCAACGCACCTTCGCCATCCATCAGGCGCACACTGTGGACCGCCACCTCACCCCGCACTTGCAGATCCCGCCGGCCAAAAATGATCATCTTCACCATGCTCGTCAGCCTCGCGCTCTACGACCGCGTCTTATTCGTCCCCGTGGCGCGTCGTTACACCGGGCGGCGGTCGGCGCGTCGGGCCGGCATCACCTACTTCCAGCGCATGGGCGCCGCCCGGCCGCCGGCTTCGCGGTCTCCGACCTCGGCGTAATGGCGGCCGGGCGCGCTCGCGGAGGCAAGGCGGCGCCGCGTGGCCGCGGACCACGGCCTGCTCGACAGCCCCAACGCCATCGTGCCCATCAGCGTGTTCTGGCTAGTGCCGCAGTAAGCGCTCCACGGTATGAGCGACGCGCTCACGACGGTTGGGCACATGGAGTTCCTGTATGACCAGTCGCCAGAGAGCATGCGCAGCTCGGCGCCGGGGGCGACGCTGTAAGCCTGTAACAGCGTCGAGAGCCGATCGTGTGTTCTTCAGCCGGTCAGATGCTGATCCGTCTCGAAGAGACGAGGAGCGATACGCTATGTCGCTCAGCTTTCCCGACACAGCTGCCGCCACCATCGAAGTCTCAGGATCGTTTTATATTTGAAATTAAAATAAAAAATCACTTGACCACAAAATTCCACTTTGGTGATTTCAAGTTATTTTGGAAGTCCGAGGCAAAAAGTTTTTTTACCTCCATAAGTAGCTCTTGATTCGAAGTTGAACGATTTTGGATCTTTCTTAAAAATTCTAAGCTTTCAGCTGAAACTCATGGAACTCAATTGAACCATTGGCTTGAAATGAAAATTGTAAGTGGTTAGACATGGTTCGGGCAGCTAGAGAGAACAAACGGACAAACCAAGCAGCCTTGCAGCCAGGCCAGGGACATACGGCAGTATAAATGATGTGTTAGAGAAAAAGGAAAAAAAAATGACTACAGTGTTACACAGTTCTTGAATTGGTATTCATCTATTTAAAATTAAAAATCTCAGTGACTTCCAAATTGTCTTCCAGAGTTCTGTCAAACAACTGAAAGTTCACGAGTTCATCTCAACTGAAAGTTTTTTATGTCACCTGCAAGCTTCTGGATGTCACATGAACTCAGTTTGAAGCTTGTACATCTCATCTAAAAGTCTTGGACAGAAAAACTCACAGACTATGCCCTGAGTTTATGTACAACACAACACTTTGCACTACGGGTCTACGGCAAAGCAAAATGTTTGACTCGAGGTTAAACATTTAATAACATTTAATGCAAAGCAAAACTGCAAAAGAAAAAAAAAGGGCCCGACAACTGGTTAAGCAGGTCCTCAAATCTCCTGTGCTAAGGCCTCGTTTGGATGCGCATGTATTCATCTCAATCCACATATGTTGAAGTGGATTAGAGTGGAATTGAACTAAATTTCATTCCATTCCACTCCAACACATCTGGATTAAGGTGGATACATATGCATCCAAACAAGGCCTAAGATGGAAGTAGAAGAATAAAAGATTTCGTGTCGGTATCAAAAGATCGGAAAAACAATCTATATGGAGTTGATAGTTGTGAAATATCATGGGATACACAGTACAATGAACCAGGAAAACGGTACATAGATAACTCTGATGACAATTGGCTTGCAAGGAAATGTGAGATCAAGCAGGATTCCGAAAGGAAATTGGTATGTCATCAAACAATGCCAAAGGGCATTTTCAAAGTGTGACTGACTCGGACACGAAAAAAAGGAACTTGACTGACTCAAGTTTACACAGTTAATGAATTAACAAAATATAAAACAAAGCAACCTATGATTTCACATTCACTACCGGAAACCATTTCTATTAAGAACTTGGAATACAGTATTCCAACCTCTGCATCGAGGATGCACACAGCAAGCAAATTACATATCCAGCAGTTTTTGTGGTGAACATGTTTTAGCTCACTGTACACATCTGTAACTATGGCGGACATAACCAAATGTCATAGGACAACATTCGCATCGGACAGGATATCATACTAAGAGGAACAACAAGGGGGACAAACCCACTACATTGTCGTATCGCAGGGTAACATAAACTTTTACACCAATGCGATTTTGATACAAGCCTTGACCAAATTAAGGAACACCAACATCACAACATAAATGCATAGAAAATTAATCAACCTAGCTTCAATAAATGGAAAATAACAAACTGTGGCAGAATAAATCTAGATTCAGGATGCCAAATTCTTAATAAACACTCCACAGGAATGTGCTGAGATATGAAACAACAGTTAAGCTTAGATTTATCCAATTATCCATTACTCCCACAACTATCCAGACATAAAGTTTAGCAGAACTGAATGTAGTATCCCAAAAACAGACAGTAGAATTTTGCAAGAGAAATGGTGCTCCTAAGTAACTCCAACACCTACATCAATTATGCTAGCAGAAACATTCCCGATCTTCTTTGGCTTAGCTTGTATGTTGTTGGCTGCAGACTAAGAGAGTGCTGGAATGTTGAAGCACAGAGGCACCACTGTAGAGTTCAGCATCAGCGGTCAGAAGATCAAAAGGGTCGCTACATGAAAAATCAGATGCTATTTTGGAAGCCCAGGCAGGGGATGCCCCATCAGAGGATGGACTCTCGACGACAATCAGTTTACAGTCTTTACTGGCCCATATTGCAGAAGTCAGAGGCTTCAGCTTGTCATTGACAGCATCTGCTGAAGAGAAGCATTTAGAGGCCACCATGACCACCATCTTCTCCAGGACTTGCGCTCTCTCAGCAATGAACTTGAGGAACGCTAGCTCACTTTTCTTACCCCGAAACTCTTGGAAGACAAATTTCTTCACATGCCTCTGGACGCAATCAATACAGCCAGGCTCCTTCCCCTTCCAGAACTTGGGATCAACCTTGCCACTGGGGGCATCATTCAATGACTACAATGAGATCAAATCAAAGCATACATAGTTCAGATAGCTATTGTTCTGAGTCAATAGTCACACAACTAGAACCTATAAAACAAGCTAGCAAGCTAGCCTTGGTGCCATTGATGCTAGATGCCAAATAAACGAGATGGGGTTGGCAAGTCTTACGAAGACATGTAGCGTCTCGACGTTGGGAAAACATTTGAGAAAGCAAGGCATCATTTTGACTTCATTGTGGACTTCAAATCCCATCTTCAAAGCCAAGATCTTGACGGATGGGACCATGGTGCTTGGGCTCATTTTAGTACCCACCTGCAATGCAAAATGTGCAAATAAAATGCACCAGAGCAGAAATTTAGATCACAATAAGTATTGGCACACTCTATTGACACAAATATACAAGCTAAAGCAGGAACTAGGACCTTGAGGATGGTATTGCCAATCTCCAGTTCAAATCCCTGCTGCCAATGTCCCAGCATGCACAGGTTGGGTGCATGGCCAATCTTGATCCTTGAGCAACTCTCGCCTGGCACGGCAGGTGATATCATCCACATGAAGCAGCCTCTCCAGACGAGGAGCGTCCACCACAGTGATGTGCACTTCGGCAGACGTGGTCACCTGCACGCACCGCAGGCTGTGGCTGATCAGCCGGACTCGAGCCCCAGTCTGGTTTGTGGTGATGGTGAGGACCTCCAGGACGGGGCTCCAGTCGACCAGCAAGTGGAGGTCTCGTTCCTCGATGGTGACCGTGTCGAGGACAAGCTCCCGGAGGTAGGGGAAGCATGTGGTGCGCGGGAGCCCGGCGGTGCTGGGGACCCTGCACATGCCGAGGTGCAGGCGGGTGACGGTGGTGCAGCCGTAGAGCGCGCCTGGGAGAGGGTGGTCGATCGGCCACGAGCGATTGAAAAAGACGAGCTCTTGGACGCTCTTGGCGGCGAGGAGCTCCAGCCAGCGCTCGATGTCGGCCTGGTGCGACGCCATGTGGCAGCGGGAGAGGTGGACGCAGCGGAAGGGGCCCAGGTGAGCGTCCAGGACGCGGGACGCCACGGCGGCGACGGCCCAGGACAGGACGTCCTCGCCTCCGGGCATCGTGTGGTCGGCCGGGACGCTGTCCGGGAGGATGTGGGCGTCGACGACGGCGAAGGGTACGGAGCGCCAGAGGCCGCGCCAGCGCGTGGCGAGCGCGGCGGTGCGCGCGGCGTCCTTGGCGGGGAGGCGCGACACGACGTTCCTGAGCAGCGAGTCGGGAAGGAGGCTGACGCGGTCGACGCCGTCGGCTGGGGCCCGCGCAGCGATGGCGGAGGCGAGGGGCGCGGAGGGAGACAGGGGTGGGTCGGGGATGGCGTCTTACGCATACGTGAGCATCATGGCCGTGCCCAGCGTCAACGGATCGGGAACGTCGACGCCGTCGCGCTGCATGTTGCTCACGCTGACGTCCACGCTCGTTTGAAACTGCTGCTCCTCCATGGTCGCCGCCGCGCTGGAGCGGAGCGGAGTGGAAGAGGATTGGGGCTGGGGAGGCGCTGGAGCGAAGTCGCCGAGTGGAGTGGCGGCGCGTGTGGATTGGGGAACGACCAGGCTGACTACTCTCTGCAGTGGAGCGATCTGCGCCGTCAGCTCCATCCAGAGAAATTTGAATATTGGACCCTCAGTTAGCACGTCCCTCCAGATTTGACATTCAATTCGTAAGTCTTTCGAAATATAATCCTGAACATGCCAATTCTTTAAATACGAGGGATTCTTGCCTTTTTCCTCTCCTTTCTTAATTCCAATAAATCCTAGGCATTGTTTGGAACATGCGAAAAGACCTTTCTGCTCCCTCCCCTTGGAAAGAAGAGTTATGCTTGGTTTCGGTTCGAGTCCGACTCGTAGAGGGGAGTCGTGGCCGCGCTACTCGCGACAGGAGCAGGACACGCTCGAGCGCTGCCGCCTGGGGCTCGTCAACTCCGACGCCGATAACCTGCTACCGCCGGCCAGCACTACCGCTATAGCACCACCAGCTCCACGCATCTCCAACAGCCCACCGCAGCCCTCACCCGCAGAGCATTCCGCCCGCGCGCAGGCTGTCGGGGCGCTAGGGTTTGGGCCGCGGCTACAGGCTGCCGCGGCGCGCCGACGGCCTCCACCCTCCACCGGCCGCCGCTAGTGTCCTCCGCAGGCTCATGGCTCCTCTAGGGTAATGGCTCCAATCCTAAATCCCTCTATTTTCTGTTATGCAGATCTTGCTGTTTTGGGGGCACAAGGTTGATATTATGCCTCTCTTATTTTTTTTGGTTAGTACACGGTAGAATCGATACGAATCCGAATGGGGCATTTAGGTTGCATGTTCAGTTTTCTTAGTTCACTGCTAAGTTGAACAATGATTGCTCTGTTGATGTGCCAGAAAAATTATTTGAATGGGCTGTGGATTATCGATGTTATACTTCAGAGATGCTACAAAAGGACTTAGAAGCTAGGGTGAACTGGGGAAGCGGCCAGCAGCCTATAATACACGAATTTGACTTGAGTGGTGGTGGAGAAAGAAAATTGGTGGATGATGCAGAACTTGCATTTGCATTTTTTGAAAGGATGGATGATAAGAAATTGTTCTTGTTTGTTGATATTGTGGACAAACCCGCAGATGTGATTTCGAACTCAGCTGTTACAGAGGCAGCAGTGAGCAATGTGGGGCATGATAATGCCGCGGGACAAGGGGATTGCAACAATGAGGTAGTTGTTTCTCCTTTAATTGATTGGGACAGTCTGGAGATAATTCCTCTTGCAGAAGATTAGATTGGGGCTACACTCCCTGTGATGGATGAGGAAGCAATATATGAGTTTGTGAAAGGTCCTAATGGCTAGAGGGGGTGAATGGCCTATTAAAAATTCTACAACAACACTAAGACGAATGATTAGTCAATAAGATGGCGAAGTGAATTTTACGCTAGTACTATACTTGGAGTTACAAGCCACCTACCCAGTTCTATTTTGTATAGTCTCTATCCACACAATGACTATGTTGCTACATTAAGTTAGTGTGCTCTCAAAGGCTAACTAAAGAGCCACACTAACCAAACTAACAAGCTCTTACGACTAGCTATACTAAAGAGCTTGACAACTAGTTTGCGGTAATATAAAGAGATAGAGCAAGATGGATATACCGCCGAGTCGAGGAATGAACCAATCAATCATAAGAATGAATATCAATCACATCGGAATCAAATGATAACACAATGATTTTTTACCGAGGTTCACTTGCTTGCCGGTAAGCTAGTCCTTGTTGTGGCGATTCACTCACTTGGAGGTTCACGCATTGATTGGCATCACACGCCAAACCCTCAATAGGGTGCTACACAACCAATACAAGATAAGGATCACACAAGCCACGAGCAATTTACTAGAGTATCTTTTGGCTCTCCGCCGGAGAAAGGTCAAGAACCCCTCACAAGCACCATGATCAGTGCCGGAGACAATCACCAACCTCCGCTCAACGATCCTCACTGCTCCAAGCGTCTAGGTGACGGCAACCACCAAGAGTAACAAGCGAATCCCACAGCGAAACATGAACACCAAGTGCCTCTAGATGTAAACACTCAAGCAATGCACTTGGATTCACTCCCAATCTCACAAAGATGATGAATCAATGATGGAGATGAGTGGAAGGGCTTTAGCTAAGCTCACAAGGTTGCTATATCAATACAAATGGCCAAAAGGGTGAGCTTGAGCCGGCCATGGGGCTTAAATAAAAAGCCCCACGAATACAGCCGTTGGCTCTCTATTCACTAAAAAATCGGGGCGACCAGATGCGTCGGTCAGATCGATCGGACGCAGAACCCCAGCGTTCGATCGCGCGATGCACACCACGTGGCTCCCGCTTCAAATGTTGATCGTCCGATCTCAACGGCCATCAGTGCACTTAAGTTGTGACCGGACGCTCTACAGTGTAGGACCGGACATAGGACCCCAACGTCTGATCACTTCTAGTAAGGTTCCAGTCACGACTGGACGCAGGACCCCAGCGTCCGGTCACTTCCAGTAAGGTTCTAGAGGTGGAAATTCGTGACCGGACGCATCCGGTCACTCATGGTCTTCTCTGTGTGCTGTCACATCAGCAGGACCAGACGCTGAATAGTGTTCAGCCAGAGTCCGGTCGCCTACATCCGGTCAAGAGACCGAGGGCGGCCTTCACTGCGCGCCACTGACCGGATGCAGGACCTAGCATCCAGTCACTATGTGACCAGCGTCCGGTGCACTCTGTGAAACCCTATCTTTTCTGTATAGGACGCCAGTGGCACCGTCGGACCCTTGCTCTCATGTGCTAAACACAATGTGTATCACCTTTGTGCATGTGTGTTAGCATATTTTCGCAAACATTTTAAGGGTGTTAGCACTCTACTATATCCTAAATACATATGCAATGAGTTAGAGCATCTAGTGGCACTTTGATAACCGTATTTTGATACGAGTTTCACCCCTCTTAATAGTACGTCTATTGATCCTAAATGTGAGCACACTCTCTAAGTGTCTCGATTACTAAACCAAAAAGCTCTAACAATTTCACCTTTTCCTTGAGCTTTTTTGTTTTTCTCTTACTTCTTTTCCAAGTCCAAGCACTTGATCATCACCATGGTATCACCATCATCAAGTCATGATCTTCATTTGCTTCACCTCCTGGAGTAGTGCTACCTATTTCATAATCACTTTGATAAACTAAGTTAGCACTTGGGGTTTCATCAATTTATCAAAACCAAACTAGAGCTTTCAGTTTGTTGGCCTTAGAGCAGAGGATGAGATAGCTGAGCAAGCTAGGATGGCTAATGAAAAGGAGAATGAAAGTAACATTGATGATCTTGAGCTTCAGGATGGATAGTTGTTGGTTGATGATCATATACTTGGTGAGGATTCTATGTTCTATGACAAAGAAAACCCTCCAATGAAAATTGGAACCATATATCCTAGTATGGATGAATTCCGAGCTGCAGTAAGGCAACATGGTATAATGGGATAGTTTGAACTTGGAACATAGAAATCTTGCAAATATTTGTTCAGAGGGTACTATAAAGTTGAGGGTTGTCCATGGTCTATTGTAGCAAGGCTGATGTGAGATAAGCAGCAAGTCAGTGTACAAACACTTTTTCACAGACAACATGCTAACTTAATATATTATGTACTTTTATTTGTCCTGCTTGTCTATTTTAATTTTTCAAGGTTGGTAACATGTTTGTTTTAATTTTATAGATTACATTGAATAAAGAAAAGTATTTTTGTCCTTCTACTAGGAGAGTGAGGACCAAGATGGCAACATACCATTGGGTGGCAGAGAAAGCAATTCCTCTTCTAAAGAAGGATCCAAACATGGGTGTCAAGAAAATACAAAAAGAGTTAGAGGAGAAGTATCAAGTGAAAATAGGCTATTCAACCGTGCACCTCGGTAAGGACGTGGTAAAACAACAAATTTTTGGTACATGGGAAGAAAGTTTTGGATATTTGTTCAACTTCAAGGCAGAGATTGAGCTCAGAATGCCAGAAAGTGTTGTAGAGATAGATGTTGTGCATACAGAAGAAGGTGTATTTTTCTATAGGTTTTTGTTGTTGTCTGAAACCAAGCATTGATGGTTTCCTAAATGGTTGTAGGCCATTTTTTAGTATTAACCCAACGGCTCTCAGTGGTAGATGGGATGGCCACATGCCTTCAGCTACAACACTAGATGGGCGCAACCGGATGTTTCCAGTTGCATTTGGGTTTTTTGATGGTGAGACTACTGATAATTGGACTTGGTTTATGTAGCAGCTGCAAAAGGCAATTAGAAATCCACCTCACCTAGCTATATGTTTAGATGCTTGCAAGGGCCTAGAAAATGCAGTGAAGAAGGTGTACCCTTGGGTAGAACATAGAGAATATTTTGTCCATCTGATGAAGAATTTTAGCAAGAGGTTTTAAGGACCTGTATTTGAGAGAATGTACCCTATGGCTAGGACTTTCCAACCAGAGTACCATGAGTACTTAATGAATAAGATGTATGCAGTGAATAAAAAGGTTGATCCATGGTTGAAAGCAAATTACAAGTTGAAGTGGATGAGGAGCAAATTCTCAGAGGAAATAAAGTGTGACCATATCACCAATAATGTGATAGAGGTTTGGAACAATTGGGCGAAAGACATCAAGGATCTTCCCATAGCTGACCTTGCCGACACTCTTAGGTCCAAGTTCATGAAACTTTATGCAAGACGGAGAAGAATATGTGAGAAATTTGAAGGACATGTAATGATGTTGATTGTTGTTCGCCAACTATATGCAATGAGTCGGCAGTTGAGTCACTTGAAACACAAAGAAGGTGGAAGGGATGAAGCAGAGGTGACGGAGGTAACTGCTTCACAAGAGATCATAAGACATGTGGTTGATATTCAAAACCACACATGCACCTACAGAGAGTGGCAAGTTTTAGAAAAACCATGTGGACATGCTTTGTTACTCATAACCACACGTAGAAATCCTAAGATGGAAGAGTATCTGCATCCTTACTATTTAGTGTACTATTTTAGACTAGCCTATGATGATGTGATCAAACCACTACCTGATAAGTTTCAATGGGTGAAAGTGGATCCTAGATTCAAAGTGTTGCCACCTCTTAGGAAGAGAGATGTTGGAAGACAAAGGAAAAAAAAATCCTAGCTGCACTGAGAACAAAGGAAACAAGCTCGGCAGAGCAAAGGTATGTGGTAGGTTATGTGTAAAAATTGCTTGGGGTTTGGCCATAGGACGACATCTCCAAAGTGCCCTCTCAATGGAACAAAGAAGAGGTAAATGTGTATACTTTTTTTTAACTAACTCATACCTGCTTCATATTTTCAACTTATCTTAATTCTACATTTACAGAAAAAGTCAAGCCAAGAAAGGGAAGACAGGTAGGCCTGCTGGTTGTACGAAAGGTGATGCAGCTCCAAGTCCATCCAAAAGGCACAAGGTTAATGTGGAAGAAAATCCAGTGAATAACAGTCCTGGACCTGTGGCATCAACCATGGCAAGTCAAATAAACACTAGCCCTGAACGTGTTACAAGAAGGTTACATTCTATGAACTAATCATTTACTTGGATCTGTACAATCTCTTATTTTGGGCTAAACTTGTAGTCTTATTTTTAGCCAAATGCAATTAACAATGATGGAACATGGAGGGAGAAATCATATCACTACAAGCTAAAGAGTTGTGACAAGAAGGTAAAATGGTTCAATACAAGCCCAATTAAACATGTGCATACTTACCTTTGGTCCTCTACTGAACCATTCCATTTTTCATGTTATCCAGTTAAACTGGAGAAGGGACAAGTAATGCTGTGAGCACTCCAAGAAAGCGCCTGGGTTTGAAGAAAAAGCTCACTCCAAGGAAGGGGAAAAAGAACGATGTTTGAATAACCATGGAACCATGTTATGAGTCCTTTGTATGGTTCTGTATTCCCATGCTGGATGGTTCTTTTGTCTATGTGAACTTATATCTGGATGGTTATTTTGTCTAGTGAACCTCTCATGTGTGGATGGTAATTTTGTCTAGGGAACCTATTATGTATGTTTGGTTATTATCAGTGAACCTGTACTCTTAAATTATCTGGATGGTTACTTTCTCTATCCTGAAATTTGATTATAGTTTATACTTTGTTTACATTAATTTTTGATTAAATATATATTAGATCTATGCAGTTTGGGGAAGGGGAACGACCCTTGGGGAAGGGACCATGAGATCCGGTGAGGGGACGCCTAGAACGACCGTAGCAAGCGCGCGCACGGCCTGAGTGGACATCCAGGCTTTTTTTTAGAGGGAGGGATACAAAGGTCTTTTCCTATGCCCCAAATAGTGTCCAAGATATATTAGAATTAGAAAAGGAGAGGAAAAGAGAGAAATCCCTCGTATTCAAAGAATTAGCGTGCCCAAAATTATATTTTGAAAGGCTTACGAATTAAATGTCAAAAGGGTCAATGTTGAAATTTTTCATCCATCCAAAGGGCCATCTCACGTTCCCCATCTCACAGACTATCTAGCAGGCCATAACACCGTGCAGGATGCGACTTGGTCGGCTCCTGTCCGCAGTCCGCCGCCGTCGCCATTCGTTCCTTCCCCTCCGCCGCCGTCTGGCCCGCGAGCACATGTGTCGGCCTTCATTCTCTTCTTCCTCCCTCGGCGCCCGGATCTCCTCGTTCCGGATGCCACGCCGCCCAGCTAGGCTCCTCGGGGGCGTTCTCCGCCTTGCCCGCTGGCCACGCAGAAGCCGGTTTCCCGGGCGCCAGCTGTGTGGTGCTTGAGCCCTGCTGCAGTACGCGGCCACCGTGGTTGACGTCCAGGCCGCCCTTGGCAAGTTCCAGGCCGCGTCATTTTCCGGAGGTCGTGCTTGGACTGGTTGCATCGAGGCCATCGAGCTTGGACTGGGAGAATGGAGTTGCAGCACTTGAAAGCATTGTGTTCTGCAGATTGTGCTTGCGCTGTGTTATGTGAATTGTGCCATTGCTAATAATTATGCAGTAACTGAATAGGAAGCACAAGTTTTAGCAATTTGTACAGGTAGGCAGCAAAAGTGCTAGGAAATCGTGATTGTATGGCAACAGAAAACCAGAGCAAATTGTATAGGTTGTCTTCTGGAATGTTCAGACTGAATAAAGAGCAAATTGTATAGATTGTCTTCTGGAATGTTATGACTAAATAAAGAGAAGGCATTGCTAAATTTTTGAACTTCAGAGGCTACACAAATGGTATTGTTCCCAGGCATCCAATATCAAGTGCATGTGGCATAACTGCTAAACTTCAGAGACTACATAGAATGTAAATAGACTGAAATTTAAACTTGAACCACAAAACCAAAAGACATTCTCCAAAAACAAACCCATCTCTTAGAAATCTGGATTGAGACCACCAGTTTCTGCTCTCTGCAAAATTAAAAGAACAATAATCCCAAGCGTAGCGGCTCTCTGCAAGGCCTGCAAACAAGCAATAATCTCCGCATGAAACGGCTCCAGGCTTTACCCAATCTGCCATAGCCGCACCATCACTACCACGTAGCACAAAGCCCCACCCCTAGAATGATCACTCTGTTTAAAAGCTCCATCACAGGCCTGCTCCATGCAGCCATGCTACTTTTGGCCGAGACGGTACAGTCTCCGGTCCATTCATTTCGGGGCAGAAAATTCCTCTACATAAAACATGAGTAATTGTGCTAATGTATTTTAAAAGTCGTTTTATGTCTTGTTGTTTATCTTTTGTACCGGCCTTTCTTTTCTGTAAGATATATCAGTAACGAGACACTCTTTAGAATGTCTCTATAAAAAGAAAAGGACTAGAGTAGAGTCAGTTAGCATATCACAATTCAGTTAGTACTCCCTCCATCCCACAATAAACGTATGTATAGGATAAGGGAGGCAACTTAGTGAAGCTGCCAAATTACCCTGCTGAGCATGCTCATCAGGGCCTATTTGGAACCCAACACATGAATTTCATAGGAATCTGTTCAATTTCATAGAAAAAATATAACAGAAAAAATACATGTTCCAAATAGGCCCTCAACGATGCGATAGTGCAGAGACTCGGTTCGATGTGACAAGAATTAAACTTTATTCAAAGAATCCAAACACCTCCGAAGCAACGAGTGATCCAGAGCATTCCACTTGCACATAGCTCCCGTCAGTTCCTTTTTTGTGATGATTTTTTTATTTCATTGCTCCCAAGGCCAAGATAATCGGTAGACATGCAGCTGACAGCTAGCCTCCTATGCAGACCCTATATTTACCTTCATTCTAGTACAAATTTTGAACCATAGAGGTGCGTTTAATTTGGGACAGAGGAAGTATATCGTCACTGCCATATTCAGATCACCAGAATCTAAGGATAACTGGAATATATACACAATTGCATTCTCTCCTGAAGCCTGGAATTGCGAGAGTTCTCCTACGAGCTCCATCCCATGGGAATAGTTACAAGAGTCAGGTCAACCAGAACTGGGGAAGTGGGTCGTTGCATCAGCCATGGTGAGCACCACAAACATACGCTGCGTCAGCTCCAAAATGCCTACATGATACTGTGATCAACTCAAACCTAGCCTATCCGTTAGGATTGTCACAACAAAAGTCATCAGCCCTACGGATGATTACAGGTTGCCATCACACCATGAAGAGGTATCTGAGATCTTCTACCGTCAATTTAGTAGCAGTGCCTCTGGAACCATCCTCGCCAAATGCAGATTCAACCATCTTTCTCTTTTTCTCCTGCCCAGTGAAATATTCACATTTAGCCAATATAAACGTCAAGAAAAGCTCAATGCTAGTTACTCCAATAGACCTTAGTGCCAATATAAAGTTGTTAAAAAAACGAGATTGACACTGCATGTGATGTACATGGGTAATAGTTGATTGTAGCTGCAATGTCATTTCACACGAAAAAGTAGCACAAAATTGAAGTACTGGTGTTGACTTTCATATCGGCAGATTGGGAGATCACATAAGACACAAGATGACAAATCAAGATTGAAATGAGAAACACGAAAATTTTGACTACCTTTTATGATTAATTGATTAATCCTTTCAAAAAAAATATGATTATTTGATTATAGGATTATTCCTTTCAAAAATATGGTTAATTGATCATAGGCTGAAACCGAACACTTAGCTGTTGAGTTTTCAATGCCATTCTAAACTCACATGCTAAAATCTTCTGTGGACTAATGAAGAGTGTCCTCTACCTAGAGAAAAAAAATATCATGATCGCATAGGCAACAACCGAAGTAATTACCTGCAGAGCTAAAATGCGGTCTTCCACCGTGTCTTTAACTGTGAACCGTGAAACAGTAACAGGACGGGTCTGACCAATCCTGTGTGCTCTGTCAACTGCCTGGTCCTCAGCGTAAGGATTCCACCAAGGATCAAGCATAATCACATGGCAAGCAGCTACCATGTTTAAACCAAGATTGCCAGCCTTCAGTGACATAAGCATTACTCTCACCTGAAGAATAAAAATTATTATCAGTATTTACTTGTGAAATGTCGGTAAATATTGCTGAATAAGAAGAAAAAAAAGATAGAATGCAGGAAAGGACCTTGGGATCAGTTTTAAACTCGTTCACTTGTTGTTCTCTCAAGTTGAGACACATTGATCCATCTAGCCTCCTAAATTGTATATCATTTCTGTTCAGTGAAAGCTGCAACAAATCCAACATGCCAGTCCACTGGGAGAAGACTATTGCCTTAACAGGGAGTGCCATGCTGGGAATTGATTCAGTAGTATCCCCCACTGTAAGGGCAGGTGTCTTGATGATTGAGTTAAGTATTTCCACTGCTGCCCGGATCTTCGAGGAGATGTAACTGCTTTCACAGATTGAGGATGGCTTGTCCACTGCTGTGGAACAACTAGGTTTTTCATCAAACTCCAGCTTTGGCGAAGTACAAAGTTTTAATACAGCTGGTGTAAAAACAGATCGAAAACTTAGTTTCTTTCGACAAAGTGCATAGGGGCAGACATGTCCATCACTTGTTAAGCTCTCATGTACACACTGATAGCAGAAAACATGACCACATGTCGTGACAACAGCATCCTCAGGTGGATCCTGCAAAATGGGAAAAATAAATTATCGTACTCATCAAAAGTTTTGGATTATATAGGATTTTCAGGTAAAATCAAGTACATCAGTCATTGTTTAATGTTTGGTCACACCCATATCTCTTGGTTAACCTGGTTCTTTTGCTTCTTCATACAATAAAGTATTACAAGAGCAAGAGGTAATACAAATAATACACTGTGCCTGTAACAAATTTTGAGTGGCCCGATTGCTTACATTGCATATGGAACAAATTGCTGGACCTCTTTCCAACTTTTCAAGCAAATTTGTCACTGTTTCCTTAGGAAGTTGCTTTGCCCTTTCTATAGAATTGCCATCAATCAGATCTGATTCCTGTCCATTCAAAAGAAGAGGGTGATCACAAGCCTGCCTAAGCCGCAACAACAACACAAGAATGTTTGCATAATTTTTCCTTATCGTCCCAGCTGCATCGTATGCCTGTATTACAAACACAACATGAGCGTCAGACATGAATTCCTGAGCAACTGAACCAACAGGAGAAAATTATAGGCAGAAATGGAATTCAGTATTTAAGCTATTCTTATTTAATGATAGACTCATAAGCCTAATTTCAATGAAGGTAATGCAATTAGTTGGTTCATGTTAATCAAAGCCATGCAATTTATTTATATGTTTAAAACTTCAAATAAGGAGAACCCAGCAAGGATGCTTCTGAGATTAGACAAATATAATGCACTATGATTGCAAAACAAGCATAATATTTCAGCAATTACTCCCTCCTTACACAAATGTAACTTCTGGCTTTCAAAATTTTTTACACAAATGTAAGGACTATGACCTAATCCACCTGAATAGGCAGGATTTAACACTGTCATTTATGGCATTGGCTACCTAAAATAGACAGGATTTACTGATTAAGTTGAATCACTGCAATTTAGGTGCTTGATTGATGGGTACATGTCTTTTCCCTCCTTGCTTGAGTTGTCCTAAAAAGAAGTCTTTACATTTGAGGACAGCGGGAACAAGTTTGTATCTTACTGAAGAAAGATGATGCAAATTTTAAGGTACCTTGAACTTCTGCCGAGAGCCTTCTTCAAGTACCAAGTAGAAAGCTCGCTCCTCTTGGGTGAAATCTATTTTACTCAGCTGAATTGTCTTTGGTGGCAGCTTTAAGATTGGTTCTCCATCTATAAGTGTTTCTGTATGGACAACGGTTTAACAGTACATCAATGACAATATCACAACCAACAAAACAACAACATTGGCATATACTGAAAAGCTTGAAGATTTAAGAACCACAATGGAACTCTTCTAAAAATTGTACTGAAACACAAACAGGATCCAGACGCTGAACAAAGTTTTCAAGGTTGCAATGCATTCCAGATTGAGTGGGGGATTAGTAAGTTTTGTTGGCAAGAGCAATAAAGTGTGCACCAGTGCAAGTTTCATAGCGTAGCTCAGAACAATATGCATACAGATATATATATTTATGGTCAAAGTACTTAAATTCACCTTTTGTGCGCCGCAGTAGAATTATCCTCAAGATAGCTTGAAGTTTCTTATAGCCACGAACTGAATCTCTAGTAATTTGGTGCTTGATCATATATTTGAAATTACTAAATTTAGAGTAAGGTTCATATTTCAAGAAACAGAAATAGCTATACAGATCATCAATTTTATTTTGTATAGGTGTTCCTGATAAGCACCATCTCCTTTCTGCCCTCAGTCCACAACAAGCTCTAGAGACTTGAGTCCGGTAGTTTTTTATTGTTTGAGCTTCATCAAGCACAACTCTGAACCATCGTACCCTGGCAAGTGGGCCACCTTCTAAATTCATAAGTTTGTTTTTCTTCTTTGGCTTGCTCTGCCTTTTTCTTTTGCTGCCGATGGAAACTTCTGGACATATTCCGTCCAATTCACTGCCGTTTTGCTTATCATTAGAGTTTTCTTTAGGTACTTCATTGGCCACAGTCATGTACGTGGTGACAACAACATCATATGTTGCCAACTCATTAGGATCTTTAGTCCTTGAACTTCCATGATAAACCAAGACTGACAATTTATTGTCTTCCATAATCTTCACAGAGAGCTCATTAGCCCACTGCCTAAGAACACTAGCAGGGCACACGACCAATGTTCCTGCAGCTGGTCTAGTCTTGGACCTCAAGTTTGATGCAGAGTACCTCACTCTGGTCTTCTTCTTAGGTTCAGCTTTATCAGTAGCAGTGTTTGACTTGCTACCACAGAGCTTAAGACTGCTGGCAACATGCAATCGTGCAGAATCATCCAGCTCATTCAAGGGTTCATCCTTCAGTTCTTTCTTGGCCATGACAATCACAACATCGTCATTGTCATAAGGTTCAGCTTTATGAGTAGCAGCGTTTGACTTACTATCACAGAGCTTAAGACTGTTGGCAACATGCAATCGTGCAGAATCATCTAGCTCATTCAAGGGTTCATCCTTTGGTTCTTTCTTGGCCATGACAATCACAACATCATCGTCATTGTCATAATCACTGTTTGGGACAAATTTTGAACTGTATGAACCAGCAGTCATGAACCTAGACTGCTTAACCATCTCCTTCAGTATAAGGGCGATCGTTGATATTGTCTTCCCAAGACCCTGTATCACACAAAGTTAATTGCTAAACATAAAGGAACCTGGTAGGAAGAACAATTAAAAGCTATTTGAATATGGTAGGAAAAGTAAGAAGTAACCTGATCATCCGCCAAAATTCCACCTGGACAATGTGAACTATTCTCCTTCGAAAGCATCCACGCCAATGCTATTTTCTTCCAAACATAAAAGAACATGAAAATGAATAGGGCCTCCAGCATAAGCATAGCAACTGCATAACTGATATTAGAGAAAAGGTTACCTGATGCTTAAGCAGTAAAACTGACATAACACCTTTGGGCAGATCTTCCTCCTTCGTTTCGTGAGTGATATGCTGCATTCATTTATTGTAACATTAATAAGATTCGCCCAAGTGATTAAAACAGAATATCAGAAGATGGCAAGGTGCCATGCCTGTATAAATCAACCAAAGACCTATACCTTCAGGGCTTCTTCATATACAGCTCTCTCATCAGAACCGAAAAGCCTTTGTTCTACGTCATTTTCAACTTTTGTATCATTAACAGAAGATGGCATTGGCGGAGGGAAGATCCGATGTGGATGTGGACCTCCATATACAAAGATATCATCTGACAGTTTGAAACAACATTGTCTTAATATCCACACCTTGCACAAATATAAACTATTTTTGTAGGACGACTCAAATCATAATATTTCAGGATAGTAAAATAAAATTTCACCTATTGGCACTGTAGATGAAGGCATCCCGTTTCCACTGGCAGAGCATCTTTGAAAACCACTAAACGTCATAGAGGGCTCTTCCTTGATCCTGTTGTCACCTAAACTTGAATGGCTGGGTGCAAATGATTGAGGAATGACGCTTCCGTAGGTGAAAGATTGTGGAAGCTGATGTTCAACATTTTGAGAATAGAAAATGTTCAGGTTTTGCTGCAGAACCATTTGTTATTGATAATTGAAAGAGTCCTCTTGATATTGTTACTCACCTTATTGTTCACCTCAGTGGTTGATATAACCTCAACAGGGCTATAAGAGGATGACGCATTTGTACTAAACCAGTCATCGTATTCTTTCTTTGCGACCACGCGCCAATCATCGAATTCTTCCATGCTATTCCAGTCAGGTGGAAAAAAAGACAGGCGAAAAGGAGAAAAAGAGTCCACGTCCTCTTCTCTGTAAGGGAGAAAAAGAGTGTTTTCTTCACTGTCAGAAGACAGGTCAATGATCCCATCCTCGCTATCTGAACTTAAGTCAATAATGTCCATACGGCTTGGAAGCATGAGTGCTGAATCTGTCTTGTCGGATATCTGCTTACTTAGATTTAATCACCAAGTATAATCAGAGTAATCGAGATCAGCATGCTTCACAACTTGTCTCCTGCAAATGGCTTGTTACTCGGAGCAAGTAATGCACCAAGCCTCAAGCAGCTCAGTGGACTTGTGACCAGATCTCACTAGCTAGCCTGCAAGTGGCATCAAGATGGCAAACGATATCTCAGCTACACGTGTCAGAGTTGGCAATAATGCAAATTCTGAAGTGAAACTCTAAAAATTAAAAAAAAAACACTAGCACAACAAGAAATTAATATTTGGTTACAAGAGAGTACGAGACTACAGTACAGTTCGTACTCGAGCACAAGGGGTTAGCTCCAAATAATTTAATCAAACCCACGTTATCACTTGCCACGGAAAATGAATTTTTTTAAGGATCACAATTCAAGCCAAGTGGAATCGGCACTACAGCACCAGGAAAACTGCCATCAGACTGATATTACCTACGCCACTTAGACTGACAGTTTCTTGTCAGTAACAGTAGGTGCTCGAGCGCAAGATGTTACTACTACCTCCAAAATAGGTGCTCGAGCGCAAGATGTTGCTAGTGGCTCCAAAGAAGTGAACCAAATCCCCGTTATCACTCACCAACCAAAAAAAAATCATTTTTCCAAGGGTCACGATTCAAGCGAAGTAGAATCGGCACTACAGCCAGGACAACTGTCATGAGACTGACATTTGCCAAGAATTGGTGCAAACTCGTGAGCGCGCGGTGGTTCGGACGAAACGTATTACACAGAGACAAAGAATCGATGAATATAAATACGTGAGGCAACATCTGCAGAACTCGCGAACCCAATCGATCCCACGATCGCTTAAACCTTTCCCCCGACCCCTCTTTCGAACAAACCCCAAAGCCCTAATCTTGGGCAAAAGGCAGCCGCCATCCGTTTCCATCACCAGCGGAATCCAATCAAGACCGTTTTACATTTCCCCTGAATCTCTTCACCCACGTCCAAATACACAAACCTTAGAAAAGCAGTAGAAACAACCATAGCTTCCCGTGAAGGAAACGAACCAGTCCAAGAAAGCACCACGGGGAGGGAGCGAGCGAGCGAAAAAGCAGCGCCGAACTTTACCTGCTCCGAACCGGCGAGCATGCGAGCGCGGAGGACGACCGGAGACGGCGCGCCGGCGTGGCGTCGGGAGCGGGGGGAGCACGTACTGTGCCGGCGGAATCGGCGAATCGCCGCGAGGGGAATCCGGCGAGGCGGTTGTTGCTCGTGTGCGTGACGGCGGGGGCAGTGCGAGGACCGAGACCGAGACCCGCGCCGGCGCGTTGGCTGCAGAGTTTTGTATGCCTGCGAAGTGGGCCCCGTGGCACCCGGGCCCGCCTGTCAGTGGGACGACGCGAGCGGGAACTGAAGTATTTCTATTGGCTGGCCGAGCCCGGAGAAAGGAAGGCAAGCGTCTGATCTTACGATGGAAGGAAGCGTGTGGGGTGGGGGATGAAACGGCATAGATAATGACGCCTTGTTGAGGGCTAGAAATTGCAGATGAATTCCCCTGAAATTTCGCGAGGTGAAAACTTCGAAGCAAGAGCGGAGCACGAACAAGAACCGGAGAACCCGAGGTGAAATTGGTAATTAATAATGAAATACACGGTAGCTGTAATTACGGTATCCATCGAACGGAAAAAGGGGGTGAAGTTCGGAGTAATTTACCAAATTGTACAGCGAAACGAGTCAAAAACTAGTGGAAACCTAATTAAATTTTTTTGATAATAAACAATATTCAAACGTTGACTACGACTACGAGACAAAGTCAAAAAGGCAGCTCGCATCGCCTCAGGCCTGCAGCGGCTCAGCCCGACTCACGCATGAGCGGCTGGGCCGAGGCCCACGACGAACGGGCCAGGCGGCCCAAAGTACGGCACGCCCGTGGGTGGCGCGGCGGCGCCGGCAGACGACGACGGGGTGGCACCGGGAAACGCGGCCACGGCCGGCTGCGTGAGTGGGTTGGGCGGCGTGGTGGCGGTGGCCGGGAGGAGCGGGTCGCCGCCGTACGCGGAGCCCTCCTGCTGCTGGCAGTCGGGCCAGCGGCAGTCCGGCTGCTGCTGGGCCCTGTCGGCTCCCCACGTGTGGCGGGGCAGGCCGAAGCCGAGGACGAGGCCCGCGACGAGGAGCGCCGCCACCAGGCACAGGAAGATCTTGGTGGCCTTGCCCACGTAGCAGCACATCGGAAGCTGCTGCTGCCTTCAGCCTTCTGCTCTTCTTCCTCCTCTTCTGCTCCTCTCTTGTGCTCCTCCTCTCTCTACTTTGAAGACCATGCACGAAGTGAGGTGAGACTGGGAGAGTTGAGGAGAGGTATGGAGGAGAATGGAGGGTGAGTGAGGTGGGTCACTTGGCCAGCCACCTCGCCTTCTGTTTTTGGTGTTGGTGCTGCTTGTCGGATTAGCGCTCGTGCATGGCTCCACGTGAAGGAGAGAGAAAAGGGAGATTGTGTGAGAAAAAGTTTTGTTAGTTGCTGTTACCAACACTTATATATATATATATATATAGACACACACACACAAATAATAAACACTGCAGCAACGGTCCAGATGCGTACTTTGAGTGTGGTTACCAGACTGTTGTGTGCTACGAGCTTTTCTGCACTGTGCACAACTAGTAACAGAGCAGAAGGCTGGATTGTGTAGGAAAGCAATACTCTTGTACATATATAAACCTGACTGGCAAATTCAGATTCAGAGTAACCAGTTGATATCTGCAGAAAGCAAGCAGATGTTCAAGCGACAGATAACAGGCAATTTGACCCATCTGCTGCAGTTGCAGGCAGGTAGCTTGTCACTTGTCAGATACAGAGGTTACTCTGCCGACACACGAGGTCAAAAGTAAAACCCATAATCATGGAGAGAACACTGTGCAGCACAGTCCATGGTGTGGTGGCATGGCATGGCGTCGGTCGGTCTCCCCAAAAATGATTTGCCTTTTCTTGCTCCTCGTCCCACCATCTTTTTCCTTTTGTCATGTTCGTCTGATAATCCACGACGAAAAGTACTGTTGATTGATTTACTATAAAAAAAAAGTATTCGTTAGTTAATAAGTCATGGCTTATAAGCGAAGTAAACTGGGACGTTCATTTCAGTGTGTCTCAGCTCGGGTAAAGATAAGCGATAGTCAGCCTGTTCGGTTGGCTGGTTCGTATTGTTGCTGGTTTGTGAAGAAGTACTCCTGATTGGTTTGTGTGAGAGAAAAATATAGTTCCAGCTAAATATTTATGATCGTTTACGACAAGCCATAGCAAATTGTTGAGTATCATTGACTGAAAAGCTGAACGCGACCTGGCACGTGTCAATGCTTGGTCACATGTTGCGTTGGGCCACACATCCAGCTTGCAGTTTTGTCCATTATTATCCTAGGGTGGTTAGGCGTGGTGCTCCAGGTCAGGTACGTTTAAGTAGCAGTAGTAGTAGTATATTCTTTTGATTCAGGCTTGTTTAGCTGGTGGCCGGAAAGTTTGAGATGTCACATCAGCTATCACAGCGTGTAGGCGTTTGAATATTAATAAAAAAATAAATTATAAAATCCGTGTGCGAGACGAATTTATTAAACCTAATTAATCTGCCATTAGTATATATGTTACCGTAGTACTTTATTATCAAATCATGGACTAATTAGGCTTAAAAAATTCGTCTCGCAAAGTAGTCGTAATCTGTACAATTAGTTATTTTTAGTCTATATTTAATACTCTAGGTATGTGTCCAAATATTTGATAAGATATGGTGTAAATTTTTGGGAGGTGAACTAAACAAGACGTCAGATACAAAGCTGCAGCTGCAGTTGTACTGGGGCTTAATATTTGATAATCTTTACCTAATCTTTGGGGATTTGAACATTTGCAATGCTGCAGAAGTGCACTCTGCAGAGGGTTACGATTTAATACTCCACTGTCCTAGGAGGAGAGCACTCTAGCACTAAGCAGCCACTGCCATCTGTGATGAAAACCAGGAAAATAATGGAGTGTTGAATTGTTTTTTTAAAGAAAAGTGCTAAATTGTTTTGATTTCCAGAAAAACAACAAATAAAGCTGCCCTGCATTGCATGGCGCACAGATTACAATAACCGGCAAGTGTGCTAGTTTTGATGGTTTATTTTCAGCCCCAGAACAGAGCAACATTCAGAGTCGCACTACAGTCAGCTCCAGGACCAGACCAACAGGCAAGGCTGCTACTGCTACAAGGCGACAGACACTCATCAGAGTACGGGCGACACTGGACAGTCTGGGACATCCAGACCCTGACCAAGAAGCACTCACGGTCACAGTCTCAGAGAGCAGTTTCGGAAGACATGACTCAGTGTGAGGCCTCGTCTAGATGCTGAAAAAATTTCAAAGTCGATGAATAGTACCGTTTTCGTCTTATTTAATAAATATTGTTCAATTGTGGACCAACTAGGCTCAAAAGATTCATCTCGTGATTTCCAACTAAACTGTGTAATTAGTTATTTTTTTTACCTATATTTAATACTCCATGCAAGCGGCTAAAAATTGATATAATGGAGAGAAAGTGAAAAAACTTGGAATTTTGGTGGCATCTAAACAAGGCGTGAAACGACAATTCCACGACAATCTGAGGAGTGTCGAAGGGTTCAGCAGAAGCGTCCACCAGCTTCTTCACCTCGTCTGGGTTCGCCCCAACGATCTTCCTCACCACCTCCTTGTTTTTGATGAGGAAAAACGTCGGCATGGCCTTCACTCCGTACTTGGATGAAACGCTCTGCATGAATTTACAGTTCGTCAGTACATCATGGCTGTAGCCCGTAGCTAGCTTATTCAGTCCATCTTCAGAGCACTATACAGATGAGGTCATCTGGCACATATGAGAAACAGAAAGCTTTTTTTGCAACATGTTTGGATTCTGAATTCTAATCAGGGGAAAAATGTATTGTTAAATTTATAGATCGTCAAGATTGAAATTCTAAAAGACGATCTATATCAAAGCCAAAATTTGGCCTTTCCCTGCCTTCCCCCTTTCTATTTCTTGGGAAGAAATGTGATCATGTGGCCATGTGAGTTCCTTTCTTTTGTTAGAGAATCCAAGACAGAAGACCTGTCAGATCAGAGAGTTGTTACCTGGACATCATCAACGTCCACATAGAAGAACAAGACCTCAGAGTGGGTCTGAGCTAGCTCCTCAAACTTATAGTTCATGGACAGGGACGTCACACACCATGATGCCCCAAAATGGGCAACAACCTACAAAACATAGCGGGACAGATTTGTAAGTTTTCTGTGGATTAAAAAAAACATGGGTGCAGACTGCAGAACCGCTGTTCACTAGCAAGACAGAGCACCTGCCATCAGACTAATATTCCCCCAAATTCTACTGATTTTGCTGGCCAAACGAAAAGATGTAAACGATACACGAACAGGTACATGAACATGAAGAACAAGGAGCACGAACACATATGCAGAGACCAAGTTGCTTCGAAGTTGTATAATAATCTCACAAAAGCAATGGCGTTATGATATATGCATCTACCATTCTAGCACAATTGGAAACAGGAATAAAGAATGGCCCAAACCGAAACGATTGAGAGTTCGAGACCCCAAAACATCGAAAGGGATCATTATACAACTCTGAAAACTGAACAGAATCTCAACAAGAGCAAAAGAACATGGCCAAAGGAAGGGGAACCCACAGGCCGGCCTTCTTTGCTTGCTTGATCGGTGAACAGTGTTAGAGAATTTAGAATGACTCAGATCTAGCGGGTTGACTTCACTAGTTTGACATAAACATTATATAGTTCATCGATGTGAAACCTAGAGAGAGAGGCCCATATCTTCGGCTTGGCAGAGGAGGAAGAAGTCGCCATGGCAGTGGCGACGCAATGTGGAGCTATGGAATCCAAAGGACGGCGGCGCGGCCGGCGGTGCTTTCCGTCACTGCAGCACGCCCGGGATCGGATGGAGCCTTCTAGGGTTTGTTAGTGGGTTAGTGGCGTCAGTCAACCTCGTTCCCCACCTTTCTCTTTTATAGTGCTGTGTGACAGGGGTCCGTCGACCAGGAGTCAGTTGAGCGCCCCCGATCAGGACGCGGTCAAGGGGTCCGACTCGATCGTTGGATCAAGTCAGATGAGATCAATCCTAACATTCTCCCCCTTGATCTCATCTTATACTTTAAGCTTAGTCTTAAACTTAAAATACTTAACTTAGCACCCATTTTATTACAGATTAGTGTATAGAGCATGCCTCATCATAATAGTCAGCACTATCAGATTAGCAGGCTACAATACACATTTCTATTTTGAAACAGATCTTTAACTTATTCTAGGCCCTTAGTATCCAGAAATCACATGCTTTCCCGTAAACCCATGCCGACTATGTGTTCTCTGAACGCATTGTGTGGTAAGCCTTTGGTAAACGGACCCGTAAGTAATTGCTAGGTACTTATATGCTCAATGCTTTCAAAATGATTCTGAATTTTCTCCTTTACAACCTATAACTTAATTTCAATGTGTTTGGCAGCACACTTGACCTGTTGTAATAGGAGTGAACTACTTTAAATAGTTATTGCTGTTGTCTACCATTGTTAATTCCAGGTACAAATTCCCTTAACCACTTTTGCCTGTCCCTGAAGCCTGATAACAAGCTATACTATGGGTATGCATCATTGATAATACCATAACGGTTTTTTAGAGCTTTTCCATAATAAAACTCTAACTGCAAATGTTAGCAACTACTGTGGATTTCACTACACATCTCATCGAAGTTTAACATTTGTACCCACACCTATTTCAGAGTACTTGTTTTGTCTTACTCAGCATGAGGCTTATAATACTATACAAAGTTGCAAGACATTCTTAACTCCATTCCAGTGATCTATATTTGGATTGGACTTCTGCCAAAACATCATGGATACGTGAGCTACGTCAGGGTAAGTTCTTACTTGTACACTCATTAAGCTTCCAACAGCTGAAGCATATGAAACCATGTTCATTTGATCGATCTCATATTGGTTCCTAGAACACTGAATGTTCCTAAATCTATTACCCTTGACTATAGGAGCAGGCGTAGGTTTACTCGCATGTATACTTTATTTCTTTAGAATCTTTTCTAAGTATGCTTTTGCGATAGTCCTAATATCCTTTTTCTTCTATCTTGATGAATTTCAATTCCTAGAACCAATGACACTTCACTAAGATCATTCATATTGAAACTTGAGGACAAGAACTTCTTCTCTAATGGCAGATTAACATCACTACTAGCGAGTAGGATGCCATCTATACATAGGATGTGAAAAATGAATTTTTCATTCTTGAACTTTGCATAAACGCTATTGTTCTTCTCATTCTCTTTAAACCTAAACTTTCTTATTGTTTTATCAACTTCAAATACTACCGTGTAGAGGCTTGTTTTAACCCATAAATGGATTTCTGCAGGTGGCATCCCATACGTTCATTTGCTTCCACGACAAAACCTTTGGGTTGTGCCATGTAAATGTTTTCATACAAATCCGCGTTGAGGAATGCCGTCTTTATATCCATCTGATGTAACTCTAAATCATAATGTGCCACTAACGTCATTATGATTTTAAAAGAATCCTTGCATGACACTGGAGAAAAAAACTCTCATTGTAATCTATTCATTCTCTTTGCGTAAAGCCTTTTGCTACAAGTCGTGCTTTATATCTTTCCACGTTTCCTTTGAAGTCATATTTTATCTTGTAGACCCATTTATAGCCTACTGTTTTGGCTCCATTAAGAATTTTTCTTCTAAGTTCCAAATATCGTTGGTATTCATCGAATTTATTTCAGCTTTCACAGCTTCTTGCCATTTAGACGAGTGAGCGCTTCTCATGGCTTCTTCAAATAAGGTGGGATCACCCTCCATTTAAATTTTTTCACTAACATAGACTTCATAGTCATCAGAAAAAGCTAGTTTTCTAATTCTTTGAGACCTTCTGGGGCCTCAGCTACTGGCACTTTCGTATGGGGTTGTTGTTGCTTTTCATTGCCAAGAGACAATTGATTCTACAGGCTCTTGTATTATAAGATCCTTGTTTATATTATTCATCTTCTTTGAAGACCTAACAACAGGTGTTGTGTAAGTCATACAATATCAACAGGTATTGAGAAATTTATTGTTTTTGAATCACTGGAGAGGGCATGCAGTCCCGCTTCTCTTCAAGTCTTAGGTCTCTACATACCATGCTCCTCCAGATTATCCCATCTTCTATAAACATAGTGTATCTTCAAAATTCTTATTTGGGTTTAATCTGTTAAAACCTCATATGACGCTTTAAGCACTGCCTTAGTATCTCTGAGGCTCTTCTTGTATGAATTTTGGCTGACTGCGCTATCTTTCTATCTGAACTGTAAAAGGTCCAAAAATTTAGCTATTTCTCTACTTAGGAGTATCGTTATTATGACCGTTGTACTCCTCCGATGGTCACATTCATCTTGATTGATCTTTATCAATGTTTTCCTAAACGGTAAACGGTAGACAGTCGGCGAGGTCTCGTGTAGCGTTTAGACCGTGTACACGGCGTGTACACGGTTTTACACGGATTACTCGTTTTTACTTTATTTGTAAAAATAACTATAATAACCTGTGTATATATTCCTATAACATAGATAATATTTGTATATTCAAATAATTTTATTATGAAAGTATATTCCACAACTAATCTAATGGTACTTATTACACATCATAAACATTTGTAATATTTTGAAAATAACATAGATAAATTATTTTCAAAATATTACCCAGTGTTCGCCTACACGGCCGTGTAGACCGATTACACGACCGTTTTTTACCGTTTACACGGCGATTCCGTGTAACCTACCGTTTATGGCCTAAACTGCACGTTCGGCTACCGAGTAGCGATTACACGCCGAGTAATCGGTCTACACGGCCGTGTAGGCGAACACTGATCTTTATCTTATATTTCTTAATTATATCTTTCTTAATTGATCTTACAATTCTTTCCCTTGAAATATGGCATAAACTTTACTGTCATAATTTTGAGAACTATTTAGAACTCCTGTGAACGAGGAGACACCTATGACTTACTTCATTCACATGATTATGTCGTGCAAACAAAGTTATTTCTTAATTCACATGGGAGTATATTTTCCTCATTTCACTTCAAGAACACAACAAGGTCTTTTATTACAAGTACTTCTACAAGTCACGCTCGCATGTTTTTCATATCTTTTGGTTAGTATTGATCATGACAGTGCATTTCTATTATGCCATGGTCAATACTAGGATAGCATAAGAGCTACCCCAAACTTCTCTCGCTATGTGGGATACACAAAAACACATAAGTCATCATGTAGCACCCAGTTTTAAGAACAAAACCAGATACATACCATATGTGAGCCCAGGAAGTCAAATCTCACATATAACTACAAATAAGGGTAATATCGAAAGACAATGCTCAATATATAACGTACTTAGTACAAAGGATATAACTTTAGACATCAAACAACGGAAAGACAACTCCGATCTTTAGGTGAAGACTCCAATTCTACGGGAACAACTGACTGGTTGATCACAAGCCTAATTCCACCAAACTCTAGCAATCTGGTACCCATCCAGAATTTTTATCCAAAGATTTAAAAAGTAAAGCAAGCGTAAGTATATGTCGTACTCAACAAATATATCATGGGGTTTATGAGGCTCAAAAGACTGGCATTGGTTTAACTACGATTAGCTTTTAATGAGTCATGATTTTAGCAATTGAGTAGCAACAAGTTTATCACAAGCCCATATAAACACATGATCAGGTAAACATGAATAATGAATAGCATAAACAGTAATCATTAGTGAGCATCTTCATGGCTATACACATAAGAGTAGAGGTTGTCCTATACCCGATTCGACAAGCCATTCTTATACAATAAAGGTAACCTCTAACAAGCTAGAAAAAGTCCTCATACTGAGCTAAAGCCAGAGCCATATAGCCCTCACTTACAGATAAGTTCTTAGGGAGAAGAATCTAGAGCACCATAAAATACCCCAATGCTCTAGCCCCCTTATTCCATGTTGCTAAAAACATCTTTTAATATTTATTGCATATTCTATTAGTTAAGTTACAAGATTATGGTTGTAGTTGAGCACTAGCATCATACTACCCAATGCAATACCCCATAGGTATGAAGGCACAAGGTACAAAGTACTAGAGAATCCTTAGTGGTAATCATGGTAGACACATACAGTATGATAAATGATTAATGGTGTATAGGACAACAAGAAAGATCCCATGCTATACTTGCCTTAAAACTCTGATCCTTCTTCAAGTTCAAAACTTCAAAGGAACTCTTTCTTGATCAACATGTAAAGCTCATCGACTGGACAGGATCATAAAGCACCACACAAACATCCATGCAATCATACACAAAGTAAACAGTAGAACTAAATTAGAATAGTACACCAAACAGATGAAACAACAAACAAAAAGGTTTTAAAGATGTTCTACACGTTACTACGAACACACAGACACGAAAAGCACGCTAATCGGAGCTATAGTGAATAAGATACAACTACCGTTAGATTCGTTTTAAAGAAGAAAAGAAAAATTATAAGCCTCATTTATTTTATTTACAAATCTAGTTGCACAATCATTATTCAAGTTGGGATTTAAACCATGAAATTCCAGAACTCTTGATATGAAAAACATTGATACTAATGTGTAGATTTCGTCGTTACGAATCTAAAACAACTTGAACGGGTCATATCGGAGTTAAAACATAGAAGTTATGGCCTAAAGAAGGTAGTGGCAATTTTGTTATTAACTGGAACTTGTTTTTGGAATAAAATAAATCAAATATCAGATTTAAAATAGTCGGAGGACTGCGGGTAGAACTACCAAGAACTCGAGGGGCTCTTTAGAAAAAAAAGATAGGGACGATGGGTTCAAATATCTAAAACCATAGGGACTCTTTAGCAAAATAGCAGGTGAATTGATACCTTCTAATCTGGGCCGTGAATCTCAGATCGGACGGCCGAGATGTGTTGGGGAAGATTTGGCTAGCCAGAATAGTGGCCACGCGACGGCTGTCATGGCCGGACTTGGCCAACCTCGCTGGAGTTCACGTAAAACAGCCTATGGGCCACTACTGAACAAAGAGAGGGCACAATGATGCGTATCTCGAGCTCACGAACTTGATTGGGACCTTGGAGATGGCCGCAAGGTGAAAGCTCTAGTTTGGTTTTGGTTAATTGATGAAACCCTAAGTGCTAACCTAGTTTATTAAGATGATTATGAGATAGGTAGCACTACTCTAAGTGATGAAGCAATGGCGAAGATCATGACAATGGTGATGGCATGGTGATGGTCAAATACTTAAACTTAGAAAAGAAGAAAGAGAAAAACAAAAGGCTCAAGGCAAAGGTATAAAATGTAGGAGCCATTTTGTTTTAGTGATCAAGACACTTAGTGAGTGTGATCACATTTAGGATAGATAGCCGTACTATTAAGAGGAGTGTAACTCGTATCAAAATGCGGTTATCAAAGTACCACTAGATGCTCTAACTCATTGCATATGCATTTAGGATCTAGTGGAGTGCTAACACCCTTGAAAATATTTGTGAAAATATGCTAACACATGTGCACAAGGTGTTTGCAGGGTTGAGATGGGTTTGGGTCCCTCTCTCTCTCCCGCCGGGATTCGGCGCTTTTGGAAAAATGAAATGTCTATTTTCTATTGCGCCGGATCCAAAATTCTTGGTGGTTGGCACATTTGAGCAAGGGTGAAGAAGTTAGAGTTGAAATGGAGTTGGTCAAAATGATGCTGGTGTTGGTCTACTGACCGGACGCTGGGTCACTCAGCGACCGGACGCTGAAAGGCTGCGTTCGGTCGAGCTGTCAGACGACACAGTGGGTAGGGTTGAGCATCGAACGCTGGTCTGCGTCCGGTCAAGGTGGACCGAACGCGTCCGGTCGGAAAAACATGCCTCGGGGAGCTTACTGGAAACGACCAGACGCTGGGGCTTCAGCGTCCGATCAGTTTTGACCGGAGCGTCCGGTCAGCTTCGTAGCCGTTGAAATCTGACGAACAGCGTTTGAAGCTGGTGACGCGTGGCGTCCATTGGGCGACCGGACGCTGAGGGCCAGCATCCGGTCGGTATGACCGGAGCGTCCAGTCAGAGCGTGTTTTGCCCAGTGAAGGGGTACAACGGCTCTATTTGATGGGGGCTCTATTTATAGCCCCATGGCCGGCTCAAGGGATAACTCTTGTACATTTTTATTGACATAGCATCCTTGTGAGCTTAGCCAAAGCCCTCCCACTCATCTCCATCATTGATCTATCATCTTTGTGAGATTGGGAGAGAATCTAAGTGCATTGCTTGAGTGATTGCATCTAGAGGCACTTGGTATTCGTGTTGCGCTGCGGATTTCGCTTGTTTCTCTTGGTGGTTGCCACCACCTAGACGGTTGGAGCAGCGGTGGAGGATTGGCACGAGTTGGTGATTGTTTGTGGCCGTCTCCGGTGATTGTAAGGGGAGTTGTACCTTCCCCAGCGGAGTGCCGAAAGGTAACTCTAGTAAATTGCTCGTGTCATTGAGTTACCTCACTTGTGGGTCGGTTCTTGCGGTGTCCAATCATGTGGATGAGGTTTGTGAAACACCTCTTAGCCGCCGAACCACCAAGTGTTGGTCGACACAACGGGGACATAGCGTGTTGGCAAGCACGTGAACCTCGGGAGAAAATCGATTGTCTCTCTTCTTTGGCATTCTCCCGGTGATTGGCTATATATTCATTTTGTGATCGGTTCATCCTCTACACGTCGGTATAATCACTCTACTCACTCATTTACATTCTTGCAAACTAGTTGATACAAGCTCTTTAGTGTAATTAGAATTGAACGCTTGCTTTATTATTTACATTCATCTAGTTGAGCTCTTTAGAGTAGCAAGGTTGAGAGCTCTTAGTGAGGAATTACATAGCAAGTTTGTGTGCCTAAGTATTTATTGCAACTAGAATTGTTGGATAGGTGGCTTCCAACCCTTGTAGAGCTAGAGCAAGTTTGCATTACGCTATTTGTTATACTAATCAAATTGCTCTAGTTGATTTGTAGCTTTTTAAATAGGCTATTCACCCCTCTAGCCATATTAGGACCTTTCAAGTGGTATCAGAGCCATGGTCACCGTTTGATTGAAGGCTTAACAACCTCGGTGTCAAATTATGGCTCAAGTTGTGTTCAACCATGTGGGGGGGGGCAAACCACCATTCTTTGATGGCACAAGCTATGATTATTGGAAGAGAAAGATAAGTGTGTATCTTGGTTCAATCAATGATCAAGTATGGGATGTAACCGAGAATGATTATGCTATCATTAATCCCGACAATCCCACCAACCAAGATAAGTCTAACAAGCAATGCAATACAATGGCTCTCAACACCCTATACAATGCCCTTGATCCAAAGGTGTTTGAGCAAATCAAGGATTGTGAAAGAGCAAATGAAGTGTGGAGGAGATTGGAGGAAACCTATGAGGGCACACCAGAGGTGAAGAGTGCCAAGTTATATATTCTCAAGGACAAGTTGATAGGTTTTAAGATGAAAGATGATGAGAGCATACCGGAGATGTTCCATCGCTTGCAAGTCATTGTCAATGATTTGAAGGCTTTGGGAGAAAAGATTAAGAATGATGATGTCTCTCATCAGTTCTTGATGAGTCTACCTCCAAGGTTTGAAATGTTGAGAATGCTAAACATAAGAGGAGGATTAAATGAGATCACCCCCAACCAAGTACTAGGTGAAGTCATGACACAAGAGACATACCGTGTGGAAAGGGAGGGGGATGACAAGGAGGACAAGAAGGAAGATGAGGACAAGAAGAAGAAGAGTGTAGCATTCAAGGCTAGCTCATCATCATACAAGAATAAGGGCAAGTCAAAGAAAGAGTCAAGTGATGATGAGGATCTTAGTGATATTGATGATGAAGCTATGGCTCTCTTTGTGCGCAAGATGGGCAAGTTCATGAAGAAGAAAGGCTATGGTGCAAGAAAAAAAGAGATCATACCAAGAGCAAAGAATATGTGAGAAGATGCTATAATTGCAAGAGTCCCGATCATGTGGTAGCCAATTGTCCTTACAGTAGTGACAATGATGAAGATGAGAAGAACAAACACAAGAAGGACAAGAAAGAAAAAAAGGAGAAGAGGATGACCTTTCAAAAGAAGAAGAAGGATGGAGGCTATGTGGTCACTTGGGATAGTGATGGCTCATCGGATAGTGATGACTCTAGTGATGATGGCAAGAAATCAATCAAGAAAGCACTAGCAAGCATCGCCATCAATGACAAGCCCTCCATCTTCGACACTCCATCAACATGCCTCATGGCTAAGCCTACCAAGATAAAAATATAATGAGAGTGATGATAATGAAAGTAATTCTTGTAGGAGTGATGATGAAGATGAGGAGTACTCCAAGGAGGAGCTCATAGACATGTGTGAGCAAGTGCATGCTTGCAATGAGATAAAGAGAAAGGAGTGCAAAGAATTGCACAAGAGAGTAAAATTTCTTGAGCAATCCTTTGATGAGCTCAATGCCACTCATGAGGGGCTAATGGATGCCCATGAGAAGCTTGGCAAGGCTCACTCAAAGCTTGAAAAGGCTCACTCCTCTCTCATTGAGCAAGTCAAGAAGGAGGAAGCCAAGAAGGAGCAAGTGATAGTAACATGTGATGTGGAACTAACATATGATCTTATTAATGAATCTTTTCATGAACCCATTATTGTTGCTCCCACTAACACCTCTTGTAGCACAACCATTACCACTCCACCTATGAATTGTGTTACACCTCAAAAAGTTGCTATGATTGTGTTACACCTCAAAAAGTTGTGGGAACTATGTCTTCATTTGATCCTCATTTACCCAAGTTGCACCTTCCTTGGTTTGGTTATTCCTTTGAACCTTATACACTTTATGTACCCTTCCATTTAGAGTACTCTGAGTAGTTTCTAAGATCTTGACTGGATAATCTATATAGGCGTGATCACCAATCGTATTAAGCTCCACCATAGGTGTTTGTTCCTCTACATTAACATCTGGTAACTCACAGTCCACTTTACTATCATCGATATGCACACCTTTTAATTTAACATCCTCGCATTCCTCAGATAAAGGTGGAATACCCTCATACTCAATTCTTTCTCCTGTCAGTGTGGTTAGAAGCACTGAACGTTTGGCACACTTAATCACTCCTTTGCTTGCAGATAACCATCCCATTCCAAGGATAACATCAATGTCCACTAACTTCAAAACAATAAGGTTTGCCTCGAAGTTTACCCTCTTTATATCAACGCTTACTTTTGGGCATATGTGGTTTGCCTTTATTTCTTCTCCTGGAGACTTAACTATCACTAGTTTCCTCATTAGAAGCATAGTTATCTTATGATCTTCCACATATTCCCTAGAGGTGAATGAATGTGAAGCACTGGGTCAAACAACACCATGGCGGGAGTTGAGTTTACTAGAATTGAACCACACACAGCCTCCTTAGCTCCATGAGTGGTAATCATATCCACATTGTTTAGACTTCTAGGGATGTAATTTTGCTTTAATTTATCTCCATGCACCTGCTTCCTATGGACATTCTGTTCTGGCTCCTGCTGTTGTTGATTTTGGCCTTGATTGTTTTCGACAAACTTATCAAGACAATCATTCTCATAACGTTCAACCTCACCATAATTATAACCTTCCTTACTAGTAGAAGTATTTGTCGTTATCACGGTAATAGTGGGAGATGACACACATGGCTTTTGAGAACTAAAATACTACACTTCCTCATTGGTTGCTCATACTGATCCTGATCTGTACTTCCAAGCAGATTCATATGGTGTGACTGACATTCTGGTTGTGTAGCAAAACAAAGACAAATATTTCTTAAATGGCATTGAAGGTCACACTTTCTCTTCTTCTCTTCTATCTCTCGACGCTTGTTCTACATTACAATTGCTCTGTCCACCAATGTTTTGAAATCAGGATACACCATAGTCATCAACCGCATTTAAACTCCATCATTCAGTCCTTTCAAAAAGTGTTTCTGTTTCTTAGCATCATTATCCACTTCTTCTAAGCATAGCGTGACAATTGAGTGAACCGGTTAGGATACTCACACACTGACATAGATCCTCGCTTCAAGTTGGGGAACTCTTCTTGCTTAAGTTCTACCACACCTGTGGAAATGTGGTACGACCTGAGGCTCTCGCTAAACTCCCTCTAGGTGATCTGTCCAACATTGTTGGGATGCCCATACTGGTAAGACTCCCACTAGTCTTGTGCTGCGCCTTGGAGTTGGTCGGACATAAAAAACACCTTCTCATAGTCATCGCACTGAGCTATGTCCAATTGTCGCTCTACAACTCTAAGCCAGTCATCAGTTTCTAGTGGTTCGCTTGTATGAGAGAATGTCGATGGGTATCCCTTCATAAATTCACAACGCTTGTCAATAGGTGGTGTTTGATGTGGGTGGTTCAACACTCTTTGAGCAATAGTCTATAATAACTAAGTCTGCATCATCAAAGCTTGCTCTATCAATGGGGAATTGGATGGCGGTGGATTAGAATTAGCAGGATTCCTTCCCAGTAAGAGCTAGAATCTTCAAAACCACCTTCACTTTGGCTACCCCCTTAAGAAAAGATCAACTAGGGAACACAAAAAGGGTAGCTTGTACCTTCTTCTAGATGAGCTAACTAGTATCAAGGCGTTCTGACATCCCAATGATACTCTCGTGTATGGGCATGATCAAGAAATCTAAAATTCCTCACGAGCAGAAAACATAGTGCAGTAAAACAACTATAACTCCCATTCTGTTAATCCAATAAAGTTGTAGCTTATACCATTGGAAATCTTATAAAATTCTCCACAACTTCCTTGCAGAATATTTTTCCAAATTCTGCAGTTCAGGTAGTCCAAAATAGGGCACAATAAAAACTACTCTAGATTTTAGACAGCGTAGGTGCATCATCTTATGATTTTCATAACTTCATAACCAAAATAACTACCAGGGTGATTCTTATGATCGGAGAAAGATATTGAAGTCTACTGTTATCTAGAATTTTCTCATGATCTTTGATCGTCCAAAATCAGAGTCATAAGCCAAAGAGTGCAGGCTACTCCAAAAAAACAGGATAGAGGAAATAGGTGATAACCAAAACCCAATTATTTATTTCATTAATCCTTATACATTAGGCCTATGAACTAAATGAAATTGTGGAAACACCCAACAAGATCATTGCAATCATTACAAAGATCCAAAATAAGCATAAGCATAATGATAATTCAACAAAGCAATAAAGGTGCACAACTCAATCATTGACTCAACTTGCGACACTATCGTTTTCTCCATATTAAGGGTAAAGATCCTAATGTTCCTCTCCCGATGATGCAAGAAGATGGTAGGAGAAGGTTCTAAAAGCATATCAAATCAAGGAGTAGAGATGGGAACAAAGACTTTAAAATAAACACCAAGGTAGAGATGAATAGCAAGGGTAGAGATATAGTAGAGAAAAAAATTTCAAAGTTTATAGAGCAAGGGTTTTTGTAGCAACTTCTAAACCTTAGAACAACCAGTTTCTACTAGGCTTGCGTCCTATAGTTAGCATTGCTCTGATACCACTTTGTAGCACCCTATTTTAAGAACAAAATTAGATACACATCATATGTGAGCCAGGAAGTCAAATCTCACATATAGCTACAAATAAGGGTAATATCGAAAGACAATGCTCAATATATAACGTACTTAGTATAAATGATATAACCTTAGACAACAAACAGTGGAAAGATAACTCTGATCTTCGGGTGAAGACTCTAATTCTACAGAGACAACTGACTGGCTGATCACAAGCCTAATTTCTCCAAACTCTAGCAATCTGGTACCCATCTGGGATTTTTATCCAAAGATTTAAAAAGTAAAGCAAGCGTAAGTATATGTCATACTCAACAAATATATCATGAGGTTTATGAGGCTCAAAAGGCTGACACTGATTAACTATGATTAGCTTTTAATAAGTCATGATTTTAGCAATTGAGTAGCAACAAGTTTATCATAAGCCCATATAAACACATGATCAGGTAAACATGAATAATAAATATCATAAACAGTAATCATTAGTGAGCATCTTCATCGTGAGTATCATCAGTATTCGTTATCTATTCCGTAAATATTCCAAGTCCGCTCGTGATCGTGAGCACGGCTGATATACCAGTTTTACACTCTTCAGAGGTTGTACACTTTCATCGTGAGTCGTGATTTACCCTTTCGCCCGAGGTGATCAGTCTCTTGACCCACTAAGGAAGGTCGGTAGGGTTCACTATGAAGCCTTTCAAAGGTTCGTCTAACAAGTTAGGGCCATTAGATTTACTCGGCAAACAGATATAGGACCCCCCTGTCGAATGGCACAATTCCATCATAGCTATACACATAAGAGTAGAGGCTGTCCTATACCTGATTCGACAAGTCATTCTTATGCCAATAAAGGTAACCTCTAACAAGCTAGAAAAGGTCCACATAGTGAGCTAAAGTCAGAGCCATCTATCCCTCACAGTTATACTGTAAGTCCCAAATAATCACTTATAGATAAGTCCTTAGGAAGAGAAATCTAGAGCACCATAAAATAACCCAATGCTCTAGCCCCCTTGTTCCATGTTGTTAAAAAGCATCTTTTAATATTTATTGTATATTCCATTAGTCAAGTTATAAGATCATGGTTGTAGTTGAGCACTAGCATCATACTACCCAATGCAATACCCCATAGGTATCAAGGCACAAGGTGCAAAGTACTAGAAAATCCTTAGTGGTAATCAAGATAGCCACATGTAATATGATAAGTGATTAATGGTGTATAGGACAACAAAGAAGATCTCATGCTATACTTGCCTTAAAACTCTGATCCTTCTTTAAGTCTAAAACTTCAAAGAAACTTCTTCTTGATCAACACGTAAAGCTCATCGACTAGACAGGATCATAAAGCACCACACAAACATCCATGCAGTCATACATGAAGCAAACAGTAGAACTAAATTAGAACAATACACCAAACAGATGAAACAACAAACGAAAATGTTTTAAAGATGTTCTACACGTTACTACGAACACACAGACGCGAAAAGTACGCTAATCAGAGCTATAGTGAACAAGATACAACTACCGTTAGATTCGTTTTAAAGAAGAAAAGAAAAATTATAAGCCTCATTTATTTTATTTACAAATCTAGTTGCACAATCATTGTTCAAGTTAGGATTTAAACCATGAAATTCTAAAACTCTTGATATGAAAAACATTGATACTAATGCGTAGATTTCGTGCGGCTCGGCCAAGCTAGGAGGGGGCGCGGGAGGAAGAAAACGGGTGGGCCGCTGTGGGCCAGAAGAGAGGAAGAAAGCTTTTTTTATTTTAAATATTTTTCAAATGCAATTCCAAATCCAATTTAATTTTTTTTGAAATTTTGTTGGATCTCAATCATCACAAAGTAAATTTGCAGCAGCATGAATGCTCAACCATGTAGCTAACCCTATGATAAATTTTAATTTAATAAAAAATTATTATTTCCTATGTTTTCATGAACACCAGAAATGAAAGATTAAATCATTTTTCATCTATGTCAAAAAGGAATAAATTTTATGATGTTACACATCACAAAACTTCTCCCGCCATGCAGGATTGACTAGCATAGGTACTATGCCAAACTTCTCCCCATGCAGAATAATTCCCTAAATGGGACGTAAATGTCGGAATAAGCTCTGAGGACACGAGAAGTGTTTGAACATTAAGACATTAAATTCAGAAATAAATCCGAATACTCTGTAACACACATGTTTAATCTTGCAACTCTTATCATAATGATGGAAAAATATACAATTTATAGTAACGAAAACTTAGTCATGACGACTAAAATATTCACTTATACTTTATTCTTCAATTAAATCTTCCCTCGGGCTCTAATTTAATCAGAAAATTAATAAACTAATCAACAGGGGAAACTTAAGCGAGAGAATTGCTAAACTCATTTTGACCCAAAGCAACCCTAAATTGGCTCAACTTATTTTGGGCCAACTGAGTTCCCTTTTCACATTTGTCGTACCGACCAAAAAGTAGAACGACGCAAAAACTTTTCCTTCACATAACCCAGTAGCAGCAGCCTGTTGGCTTGCAGCTGAGTGATCTCGTCGGTTAAAATAGAAACATACAAGGTGCTTCTATATTAATTCTACATCATCATTGGGCTGAAAATAGAATTAATACATAAAACTCATAAATAAAAAAATATAATATTGCTGTCATCAACTTTGCTATCATCAACTTTGGTCAGAAAAATAGCAATATTCTTCTACATTAATTTCACATCACCGTTAGGCAGAAATGTAATTAATGCATGGAAAAAAACTCATGAATAAACTTATAATATTGTTCTTAACTTGAAAAACGTATAACTACTCTTTAAAATTAAATTCTCCTGTTGATTCAAATTTAATTAGAAGATAATCAACATCATTGCAGCGGAAACATAAAAAATAATCTTAAAATTAATATTATCAGAAGCATTTCTATTTACTTAACTACTCTCTGAACAAATTCTCTCGTTGGTTTGAAATTTGAGCAAAGATTGAACTTCAAACTCAACCTAGAATTATCAAACAAATGCTTCTGAAAATATAAAACAAATTCTAAAATTACTGTGCATTCGGCCCGAAGCCTGCTCGGCCTAGAGGCCTGCTTGCGCGCGCGTGGCCCAGCGATAGAAATGGCCAGCAGCCCACCAGCGCGCGTGGCTCTCCCCCGTGCCCAGGCCGCAACCTGGGCCTGGGCCAAGAATCTGTCTTCCCGCCTAGGCCACTTCCAGCACGAGCGATTTCAGCCGTTCGTTTCATCCGACGGCCGTCCGTCATCCTCGCCGTCCGCCTTGTTTTTGGCAGCCGCTGGTCCTGATGCTGCCTAGGGGGCCTATTTGGCATCTTGTAATAATTAATCTAGTTATTAGAATTAGTATAAGATCATGTATGGGAGACTACAAAATATGAAAAAACTAAAACAAAAAACTTAAATAAAATAATACGTAGGATGAGAATATAAAAAAGGGGAAAATCAGAGAAAGAACAAAGATACCTGGGAAACATGTCAGGTTCATATAGTGTAGCAACGCTATGAATTGTTCATCTGCATCACCCTTGTTTCAGAAGCTACATACAAACTGGCTCTCAGAATGGCTGCTTCAGAGGCAATGCTTTAGTTCTTGCTGTGTTGTCAAGGAATCACAATTGCGAAAAGAACAGCCACTCATGGCCCAAATAAGTGTGAAGGAGTAGAAATGAAGAAATACAGACATTTCAAAGGTTGCACAACTCCGTGCAAGCTTCCATGGCTACACATATAAGTTACGGCTTACAAGGTACAAACTAATTTCTTCGTAGCATTTTAGCATATCACAGAATCATTGCTGCATTGTTGCCATAAACCAACAGATGAGTTCTGTTTGGCAGAAGAAGAAAAAATCGTAGTTCCACATTTGAACCCGCCGTCATAACTAATATTACTCAAGTCTGCTACACCAAAAAGGAAAGCGTGATAAGATGTAAGCACTCGTACATATGTTGCTCTCAGCAAACCACCATCGCCTACACTGTACAAGTTACAAGAATTCTGTTGGGCATCATTCTTGTGGCCAAATGTGGCACAAATCAACTCATTATATATCACATTACAATGACGCCTACAACTATCTTCACCCATAACTGAGCCTAGAATCGATGGGCCGGGCTTGTGTCTGACGTCTTGGTATTCCAATCTCACAAGCATTTACCCTTGAAGCAAACCTCAATGAGCATATCGTCTCACCAACAGAGGATGCCTCAGGTGAAATGTTGACAAACATGAGAGCTTTCGAGTCACCTCCAAGGCAAGGCTGCAAAGTAAAATTACAGCTAAGAGATTATTTCAAATGGACTACTCAACATACAACTCTAGATAGACATTCAGGGATCACTGACCTGCAATAGGTATGTAAGTCTTGAATTTCTGAAGGGAACATGGTCATCTCCTTTTGCAATCGCAAATATTACATCACTCAAAGCCGACAAGCTTTTATTGATTGACTGGAACATAAAAGTAATGTGAATATATGGCATTATCAAATGCTTCGAATATTGGAAAATCTATGGTAAGCAAACACTCACCTGAGTTTCCTTCAAGCGATCACCTGTGGAGCCACTTTTAGCAAGACGCTCACTCCCAGCTAAATCAATCAAGTTAAGGACTCCTTGGACATGTTGGCTTGTGTTCTGCAATAAGAAAAAAAAAGAAAGCTATCCTCTCAAGATTTGTTATTTAGCATGCAAAATATTTGTCTAAAGGGATTTGCGTTAGTCTGAAAGAGAAGCATAAGGAACACTATATATTTTTGTAGATCTTGGTGTGATAATTATGAAAATGTTCCAATCTACCTCATTAGATCCGGATATCTTCAATGTGAACACAAAATGACTTCTGGAAGACTGTTCATTCATCTGAGTCCTACCCACAGACCTATTTAAATGCAGATAACAATATTAGATCCAATCGAGATATGTAGTCACGCAGAGATATACTACCACCTTTCCAAATTATAAGTCAACATAGCCTTTCAGTCCCAAGCAAGTTGGGGTAGGCTAGAGTTGAAACCCACCAAGAGCCCCAAGTCACGGGTTCAGGCACTTCAATAACTGCTTTTCAATTACTCGTATTCAAACATAGATCTCTAGGTATATCTCAAGCTTTCAAATATCTTTTTATTGCCTCTCCCCATGTCAATTTCGGTATTCCTCTACCTCTCCTCATATTATTAGCTTGGCTTAGGACTCCACAATGCACTGGTGCCTCTGAAGGTCTCCTTTGGACATGGCCAAACCACCTCAACCGATGTTGGATAAACTTTTCTTCAATTGGTGTTACCTCTAGGCGATCACGTATAATATCGTTCCGAACTCGGTCCATTCTTGTGTGACCGCAAATCCATCGCAACATACGCATTTCTGCAACACTCAGTTGTTGAACATGTCGAATCTTTGTAGGCCAACATTCTACTCCATACAACATAGCCGGTCTAATCGCCGTTCTATAGAACTTGCCAAATTATAAGTCGCTTTGACTTTTTTGGTATGTAGAATTTGCTATGTATCTAGACATATGTTATATCTAGATGCATATCAAAATGGATGTAAAAAAAAAATCAAAGCGATTTATAATTTGGAACGGAGGAAGGATGTTGAATTAGAAATAGCCATTTTAGATATAATGTGAACTCTCAACAAATTCATTTTCCATGAAAACAATAAGCAACACATATGGTTTTATCAATTCTATAATAAGATGCTACCCCTTATACATAATAGAAAATAACAAACCAATGATAATCTATCCTATTTAAGCAAACAATTACTACTAATAGATGTCATATACAATACTGAAATTAGAGTAACTCACCTACTCTGGGATGCTTTCTCTAGTAGACTAGTCACATCAGCAATACCAAAGACATCAATAATTGTAAGCTCAGACACGGTTGTATTTCCATGAGGATCATGCTTTATAGTGTATTGTTTATTGGACGTCATCTCAAAACCGTTAGACCGACCAGGCGCTAACAAATCACGAATGGTCTCATTGTATATTTCCAACATTGATGCCTGCACAATGAATGAAATATGCATTGACTAAATTAGAAACAACATAAAGTAAAACAATACTTTAGAAGCTAAATAGCTTTGCGAGACTAACTTGCATGGAATAATTCCATCCTTGAGATTCTAGAAACCGGCTGGTCTTAAAAATTTGCTCCAAAGAACGAGGTATTATCCCTTTTTGATCAATTCCTGGTTTACCCATCATTGTATAAGTTTTACCAGATCCAGTTTGACCATATGCAAATATGCATACCTGTATCACAGAGACACATAAACATGATATTACCATCACAAGTTATTTTAGGGAAAAGTAAAGATTGGCATTACATATGAGGCTAACAGAAACATGATTGTGTGTGAATTATGTAATGAGTTTTGAAACGCTCATCACTTGCAAAGATGTTCAAAATAATATTACCATGGTTTGTTTTTTTATCATATTATGTCATGATCAATGGAAAAATAATCATAACACAACAATGATCAACTAAAATAGCATGTGGAATGTCTTGGAGGGCAAAAAAAAAAACTACGGTATCCTTGTTGCTTGAAACTCAACTGACTAATAATTTACACATATAGTTGCCAGTGCCTTCCTTACTCATCATGTTGGGAATAAAGGACAATATTTAAAAGGTAAGATAACAATTCATACTTAATATACTATCGATTAGCACATGTTGCCATGCGATGTTAGTACCTTGTACCCATCAAGGGCACTTTGGACTAGTTGCGATATTTCCACAAACACATCTTCCTGCGAAGCATCATGGTCAAAAACCTTGTCATATGAGAAGGAGAGCTTTTGACCTACACAACGAAGAAAAAAAAGACAACACCTTACTAGTGTCATTATCCCAAACTTACTGGGCAACCCAAGAAATAACAAGTTGAACGTATCATTCACCTTGGTTTATCAAATCAATACCACGTCCAGTAAACTCTACAGATGTTGGAAAAGAGATAGAGACACCTTCTGGACCATTGGAATCACCATCAAATTGAAGAAGTGGTCGAACTCTACAAAAAACTCTAATGTTTCCTTTCAGTTCCTGCAAATATGAGGTTGATTATTGCCTAGAGAGTAGGTCATACACGTGAACCATTAATTTAAAAACTTTTTTGAGAAAAGAAAAATCATACCAATAAATACCAAATTAATTATTAACATATTATATATAGACAGAGCGAGAAATCATGTTTTCAGATATATTACCAATATAGTGTTGTGGAGTTTTTTCCGTAACTCGTCACCTTCCACAATTTGACACTCTGCCTGTGCTAAACGCTCCTCAAGGTATTTTATTTTCTCCTTTTGTTCTTCATATCCTGTCATCGCCTCTATCGCAGTTACATCAGCGAGCTGCATAATTGAATTGTATCAATTTTAAGATGACAAATAATGGAACAGTGTATATATTTTGTGAAGGCATAAAGAACACTAGTATGATATGCTTCAACTTCTAACCTTCAACTTCTCAGTCGCAACTGCAAGCTGCTTCTGAAATATCCGAATCTGTTCTTGTTGTGTATTGCACGTTTCCTAAAAATGGAGAGCAATTTAAGCCCAATAGTTATGCATAACAGAGACGAGTATAAACCTAAAGATACAAACCTCAAGGTCAGATACTTTTTTGCGAAAACTTTCACATTCTTTTGAAGTTTTACCAATCTTTTCCTTGTAATTACCAAGTTCAATATTCAAACTGTTCAATTGAATAACTGAATGGTCACGATCATCTCTAACTTGCTTCAACTCAACTCTAAGACACTCCACTTCTTTCCTGAGCTCTTCCTTCACTCTAATAGCTTCTTGTTGAGAAACCTAAAAGAGCATTAAAAAATATCAAACTTAAAAAAAATACACACATATGTCACACATTGTGTATTATACATCTGTAAAGAGGTTACAACACAAAATCACTATCCAAATTCACTGAATAGTCCATGATTTCTCTTATGACAGCATGTAAAATTAAATAAATTGTCGATCAAATATATTTAGTGGAAATACTCACTCTAGAAGATTCAAGCTGATTGCCCATTGAGTTGTTACTTTCTCTCAGAATAGACATAGTTTCCATCATGGCACTCTTCTCTTTCTGAAGTTTTGAGACAGTCTCACCACTCTTTGAGGCATCAGCCTGAAGGTTACTATTATATTGTTGCAGGCTGGTGTTGTATTCTTGAAGCCTTTTATTCGTGTCTTGGACCATTTTTAGCTGGTTTGACAATTCACAGCACATATTATGTTAACAAACATGTTTCAAGATACAAAACCATGTGAAAATATTTAATGAGACTATATTCACCATTTCTAAAAAAAACTCTTTCAACCATTACCTGCTCACTAAACCGCTTAGCATCATGAGTGATCCTTTCTAGGTCCACAGTCAGCACATCTCGTGAACTCTCAGCTGATAACCTTTCCTGATTTTCTTTCTCGTAAGACTCCACAGCGATCTGCCATATGTACAATTGAGCATATAAAACTCCAGTTGGAAATATAGAAGTTATCACAACAGTGAAACAAGATCACCCTCACCTGTTTTTCGGACTTTTCCTTGTTGAAGCTCTCCTCTAGAGACTCACAACGCCTTGTCAAGTCCAAGTTAGTAGCTTTCAGCTCTTCAATAGCATTGCTGAGCTGGCTCTCTGAAAGGAGAATTCTATCAATAAATACTGTGGCTCTGAGGTACACTCAACTAATGATGGAACAATAATTCAGAATCTTCAGACCTGAATAGCAATGTGTGCTGAGAAGGGCTCATTTTTTCCACCCAACAGATCAGGCAGACAGAAACGAATAGAGAGAGAGAGAGGATTCATTACCCAATTCGGTATGACGGTTGTTCTCAGAGTCCATAGCACCTCGGAGCTTCTCCTGCTCAGCCAGATAGCCATCCTCCAGCTCCATGTACCACCGGATGCACGCCCTGAGCTTCTTGATGTAGTCACTCATCTGATCGACTCTCCCCTGCATAAGCACGACCAATTTAAGGTACCGCCCCCCGTAAATCCGCAACAATAACACATCTCATCAGTAAACAAAAGTCCCAAACCCGCCTTGAAATCGTTCTTGCTTTTGCCCTTCATTTTCTCGGCGAGCAGGCGCTCGACATCCTCCCTCCCACTGAACTCGATCACGGGCGCCACCTCCGCCACGCCGGCGCCGCCGCCATCCGCCTGCACGGACGGAGTCCCACCGTTGGCCTCGCCGTTGTTGAGAGCCGAGAGCACGTTCCGGCGCGGCGTCGACCTGTACCCCATCTCCCGGCGCGCCGGCCCCGCGTTCTCCTTCTTCTGCAGTTAACAACGCCGTCACCGCGGCCACATTTCGTCAAATCGCAGCCAGCTCGGAACGCGAATTAGTAGCAACGCAAGAACAAGATTACAAGAAAAAGTCTGCTGCTGCGGGGGGAGGGAAAGGGGGAATCACCAGGTAGGAGCTGCGCGGCGGCAGAGACGAGGCCATGGTGGGATTACTGGTGGGATTAGGGGTTAATAGCTAGGAGTAGTTTTCTAGTGCGCGGTGGGGGAGGTGGAGCTTTCTTGGTGCGGGGTGGAGTGAACTCGACGGCAAAGAATCTCGTGGCTTTGAAGCGCCGACGAGCTCGCGCTTTGTTGGATCGGTGAAAAGAGAACCTCAGGGAAATCGCGGAGCTCGCATGGACTTGCAGCGAAACCAGCCTCGAATTCGTAGGAATTGTTCCGTTCGCTCGGATCCGAGCGAGAAGCCGAGGGGAGGGGAGGAGGCGGCGGAGCCTTTTCGAAATATTTTGAACCGAAGCCACGAGGGGCACCCGGCGTCCCGGCCCGATGTGTCAGGGCGGTGTATATTACTCCCCTGCCACTGCCACTGTGTGGGAATGGTGCGGAGCCGGCGCGGCAGGTGGCAGTGGCACACGCCGGCAGGCCGGGCGCTCGTGGGTCGTGACAGTGGCGGGCCGGCCTAGGAGGCCCGCGCGTGGCGCGGTCTCGCGGCTCTCGTCCACACGGGACGGGGACGGCAGGGGCAGTCCGGGCACGCACATCCGACGAACCACGAACGGTCAACTTATTTCTCTTGCTCTTTTTTTTTAATAAAGGATTGGATTTTATTATTTATATAAGAGTAACTTTACATCCAGACCCTTACAAGTAAGGCTGGACGAAAAACTCGAAGCTCGTTAGCTCGCTCGGCTCGTGGCTGGCTCGACTCGACTCGGCTCGTTAAGATAACGAGCCGAGCCGAGCCAAGATTTGAGCTCGTTAGCTATAACGAGCCAACTCAAGCCAGCTCGCGAGCCGCTCGCGAGCTAAACGAGCAAGCTTCCAGGGAAAAAAGTATCATTTAAGGTAGTTAGATGTATGAATACTATAGTATTTTATTATACTTGTATATATATTAGCGTATATTAATTTTTTTATTCGATTTAAGGTTGTTAGATTTATTTCTTTTGTATTATTATTATTCTTAAATTTTAGATAAATGCAAATATTATATTTTGTGTATTTTTTATACCTGGCTCGCGAGCTTAACGAGCCAGCTCGAGCTTTTAACGAGCTGAGCCGAGCTGGCTTTCTGGCTCGTTAGGATAACGAGCCGAGCCGAGCTAGCTCGTTATCTTAACGAGCCAGAACGAGCCGAGCCCAAACGAGCCGAGCCGGCTCGTTATCCAGCCTTACTTACAAGGGTACCCTTGAAATAAAATAAAATTACATTAAAGTCCTTGGGAAGTCCTCCCTTTCTTCTCCGACGTCGCCCATTGGAGTCGTTGTTCAGCAGTCCCCATCGTCGCTGACAGGGAATACCACCGAAGAAGAAGCTTGAAGCCGATTCCGGCGCGAACGAAGCATCGACAGGATTTAAAAGGGCCATTAGCGGCACTAACCCAGACGAGCCGTGCACCTTTTATCGATAAACGCACTGGCAACCAGCCATCGGCCGTAAGCTCGTCGCGAAGACCGGAATCCGTCGCCTGTCGCCTGTCGCCTCAATGAGGGATGACAATCGTCGAACAACAAAGAACCCATGAAGGGGAAAGAAGTACACCAACCCAATCTCTCGAGCAGTTGATAAACGTACCTCACAGAAACCTCTCCAGTTAACGGCTTGTTCGGTTGGCTGGTTCGTATTGTTGCTGGTTCGTAGAAACCTCTCCAGTTAACAGCCTATTCAGTTGGTTGGTTTGTATTGTTGCTGGTTCGTGAAGAAGTACTGTTGACTGGTTTGTGTGAGAGAAAAATCCTGTTCCGGCTAGAAATTTACGATCATTTACGACAAGCTAAGCCAAACGAACCGGTAAGTCATCTGCACTGACGCCGTCGCTGGAGTAATCCTGAAGGGAGTAGAACCTCACCAAATCCTTGCCGAAAACAGCGTCGAGCTCGCCGTTGCCTTCGGAGAAGCCAAGCAAGGGATAAAAGATCCCATACGACATTGATGCCGTGGAAGACAAACCTAGCGTACCTAGAACTATACTCATCGTTTAAAAAATGAGTGTCGTTTTTTACTTTTAGATACCGTCTTATTCAAAATTTTTATATAAATATCATCTATTTTATTATTAAAGATACTTTAATATTGATTTATTTATTTTATAATTTACGTAAATTTTTGAATAAAACGAACGGTCGAACCTGTCTGAAAGGGAAAGGAAGGGAGTAGTAGAAAAGCTTCACCGGGCGCTGATCCCTTCACCTCCCACGATGCCGGAGAGGCCACCGGAAGAGGGAGAGATCGAGATCGAGATCGAGATCGACGCTGGTCCTCGAATCGCCTGTGGATTCGCCTCCCTGCACTGTAGATGGGGAAGCCTCCAGAGAGGTCGGAAGCCCCGTCTCTTCCTGTTGCTCTCGACTACCGTGTCGCGGCGAGGGCCTCGGTGATGGGCCGGGCCGGGCCGGGCGTGTTGCGACGTTGCTCTCCGTCCGGTCCTTTTTTCTTTTTTGTCCTTTCGTGTTGGGCGCCGCGAGCGCGACGAGGCAAGTCCAAGTCACCAGCGCGAAGGTGCCGCGTCTCTGTTGTTTGTTGTTTCGCTGCGCCGCTCTGGAACTGCAGGCTTCAGTCGATTCAGCGCAGGACGAGAGAGAGCGACAACGACGACGACGAGACGCCATGGCCATTACTCATTAGAGGTAATCCGCCGTCTGGTATAATGGGATAATGGCCGGGTGGTTAGTCCTGTCGTGATACCGCTACCATGGGATTAGCTTAACTAACCTGTGTTTTTCAGATGGTTTAGTCGATCGCTGCTGGTGTGGGGGGACTGATTAGGTCTGGGAACCTGCTGTGGGGTCTGCATGGAATCTGAATGTTACCTTGCAGCTGCAATGCAATCGGCACGCCATTTTATTTCTCGCTGTTTGCCTGTTATTTCTGGTGTCGCATTGCATCGATCGACAGCGACAGCAACAGCAACAGCACCAGGCGGAAAGAAACGGGCCACGCGAAAGCGATCGGATTGGATCTTCAGGCAGGGCAGGGACCTTTTCCTCCTTATCAATGAAGCTCAACTGAACATGTACGCCCATGCCCATCTGAAACTGAAAGCTTCAGGAGCGTACGTAGAATGTCGTGCGCTGTGCAAGTATCAACGTGATGATGAGCGACTCGATGGGATTCCGGTGGACGCGCGCGTCGTCATCATCAGATGGAGCATTATGATATGACGTGGCTAGCTTGTGATCCATTTCATTCAGGGTAGCTGAACTCAATGCGAGCGAGCCCACTCCATCGGTCAGTCATAGAATCCCGTAGCCCGTGGATGAAGCTACAGTGCTGTCGTGTACTTCACGCAGGAGCAGGATTGGCCCGTGCCACGTCACACGTCGCAGCAGCTTGGTGCCAGACTCCCTCGTAGCCTTTTCTCTAGGCGCTGCTGCTTCACCCTGCTACGAGTAGCTAGTACGAATTCCTCTTCATCGTCGCATCGCTAGCCGTCCGTACCGTGGCGGATCGAACGGCCGGTGGATTCCCGGATCCCAGAAAGTAAAAAGGGTTCGTTCCTGACTGATTTTGGGCTCCCGCGGGAATTAAAGGAGAACAGACAAGTCAGTTTCAATCAAGCAATTAAGCTATAAATAAAATGGCCCATTACAAACGTAAGCTTTACCTTTCAGAGTTCATATTTGCGTCATTTTCCTTCCATGTCTGTGAAACCCGATAACCATCAACTAATTTGTTCCGATCTAGAATAATAAAAACCACAGCATCATTCCTAACTTTATTTGGTTTTTATTTCTCCACATAGCAACTAAGTCTGTTACTCAAAATGCTAATCTTCAATTTTATAGACAATTGTTTCTGCAATCTTCATGCCCGAAAACCATCTTTCTACTAATCTTTCGCCTACAGTCTGCCGTGGCGCTGGTCAGCAAGGTAGAGTCGATTTTCCCTTCCCTGGTGGGCTGCATGCTACTACTGGTTCTGGGCTGCTCAGCTGGGCCTCTGCGTTCGTGACTTTGGGCCTAGGGGGTGCAAAAACGTTGGAGCAATAATTAATTGATTTCTGTTTTTTTTCTTTTTTCCTCTGGGTGCGGTGCGGCCGCATGCCATTGCCAACGTCGCTCCGCGCCCTGATTCTGCTGCCGCGCCTAGGGTTTTAGCACATCGGCGGCGGCGCAGACCAAGGGCGTTTTTTTTTATTTCCCGCGCCGATGCCGCGCAAGCACGCGCCGGCGTTCACGCCGGAGGCGGCCACCGCCTCCGCGTCAGTCGGGGCTGGCCAGCCGCATAACCTCCCCGTGCTCCAGGCGAAGATGAAGCGCGACCCGGAGGGCTACGAGGAGGAGCTCCGCCAGCTCCACCGCCACTTCGAGTCCTCGGTGTTCCTCTTCCAGCAGCAGGCGGCGCTGGCCAAAACCTCGTCCTCGGGAGGTGGCGGGGAGGTGGCCAAGGAGCTCGGGGACCTCGCCCTGTTCCTCGCCCACGTCGCGCCTTTCTACCCGGATGACCTCGCCGATTTGCCCGATCAGATTGGGGGTTTGCTTGACACCAACGCGCGCGGGCTGCCGCCGGGGCTCAGGGCGCACCTCGTGCAGGCGCTTATACTGCTGGTGAATCGGAAGGTAAATTATTTTGGTGTTATTACTGTTGTGTTTGTTTTTGTCTTTTGATTGCAGTTTAGTATTGCAAATGCAAAATGGTTCATTTTTCGTGGAGTTTAGAATAGATATCCTTCTGGTTAGTTTAGTGGAAGGATGCCAACAGATTAAGGAAAACGGCTTTACAATGAGTGAATTTCTGATGATGTTACAAAACGACATGCTCACGTTCTATTTATAGTATTTCTTATGTTCGTCTTAACACAAACGTGTCATAATTTGTTATGATCTCTCGTAAGTAAGGTCCAACATCAATACATCACTGATTTTGATCAAATGATGTGAGCTTCACTACATTTTGCTAGAGTTGTTTTACAATGAGTACCCTCTTTCAAGTAAGCAGTGGGAATATATAGATATCTCAAACTACGATTTTTGGGTATGGGCTATTAGCTAGGTGTAAATAATTCACTTTTGCTTTGCACAGTAACTGATTTATTTGACACATCGTTTGTGCCATTGAAATCTGATCACTTCTGCCATCCCCCTCTTTTGTTTTGAAAAAAAAAATCAGATTGTTGATCTTGAGGACACAATGGAGTTATTCATGGAGCTTCAAGTTATTGGAGACCGAGCTGTAAAAAAGCTAGCATTTTCGCATATTGTACACAGTATCAGGAGGATGAACCAGAAGCACAAGAATGAATCGACGAATCGTAAACTGCAAAACGTTCTTTTTAAATTCTTACAGGTTTGCGACATCTTGTGAATGCATTAATCAGTAGTATCAGGTTTTAGCATATTGAAAAACATATACACATTTGTTTTCCCTCTAGCTCATTTTATACACCTGTTTCTCAGGCTGAAGAAGAGTCACGAGCAAAGAGAGCATTTACTATCCTGTGCGATCTTCACCGTCGGAGGGTCTGGTTTGATGAACGCACAACAAATGCAATATGCGATGCTTGTTTCCACCCTTCCTCTAGGTACATGCTGCTAGAACATATTTTTTAGAAATTCTATTGGCTGCTCCCAACCTAAAATGATTGTCATTAAATGCAGGATTATGATAGCTGCTATTTCATTCCTTCTTGGATATGAAAATGCTCCACAAGAGGATGACAGCGACGCATCAAGCAGTGAAGATGAAGCAGACCAAAACCCACAAATTCTTCTTAGTAAACAGGATGTTTATAAGGTGCTTTAACTTTTTAATTGTGCCTCAACTGACATTTTTTAGATATACTTGATTTGCTTTGCTTTATTCCCTCTGATGCATCGTTTGTGTTTTGTTGGTATGTGAATTCTCAGGCAAATCACAAGGGTACAGCTGCTAGTAAGAAAAAGAAGAAAGCTAAATTACAGCGTGTCATTCGTAGCATGAAAAGGCAACAGCGGAAATCTGTTGAGGAGACTGGTTCCAGTTTCTATTCACCCCTGACATATTTAAAGGATGCCCAGGTGAGATAGTGCCTCTACTATCTATGGAATGGCATATCCACTTGTTATCTATGAAACACCTCTATTATGCTAAGTGTTTTTTTTTGTATGGCAGGGTTTTGCTGAGAAGCTTTTCTCTCGGCTGCAGAAGTGCAATGAGCGATTTGAGGTCATACTCATTTTTTGTACATTCATAATGTTGCTAATGCCTTCTTTGACCTTCTCTTTAGTAAGAATCAATCATTTAAGCTTCAAGAAAATCTTTTGCACTGCAGGTAAGGATGATGATGCTAAAAGTAATTGCGAGGACTATTGGGCTGCATCACTTGGTTTTGTTGAACTTCTACCCATATCTTCAAAGATACGTTCAAGTATGTTATTTAAAATGGTATTTTTGTTTGCGTCAGCCTTTGAAACACCAACTAGTTTGGTAATACTAACTCAGGTATAATTTTTGATACATCTCTGTGCAGCCTCATCAACGAGATGTGACGACTCTACTCGCTGCAGCAGTTCAGGCTTGCCATGATATGGTTGCACGTCTTCAAAAGTTCATTCCTTTGCAACTAATGATTCCACTTGCATTACTTTTTTTTTCTGAATGCAAAGTATGTGTAAATGTTAGGTACCTCCAGATGCTGTTGAACCACTGTTCAAGCAGATAGTAAATCAGTTTGTGCATGACCGTTCTCGCCCAGAGGTTTGCATGACCCTTTTTCAGCATACGGATTATGTGTTCTTCCATCTAACAAGATTGCATGAACATATATCTGACTTCACTTCTTTTAGGCAATTGCTGTTGGCTTAAATGTTGTGAGAGAGATCTGCATGAGAATGCCTTTGGTAGGTACCTTGATCTTTTGGTTGCCTTAAACAATACTCTGTCTGCAATGGTATTAGACAGATACCCCTAGGCACCGGAACTGAAAGCTAGTGCTTTTGTTAGTTGTGTTTCATATATGACGTAAGAAGATGGGATAATGGTCATATTTTCACTATTTTTTCTTTTCTGTATTAATTACTGATAGACTGAAAAGGTTGCAATATTGTGATGCTAAATATTTGAAGCATGTAAATAACTGAATAGGAATATAGTTGTGAACGGTTTTAGTTTGTGGTTGGCTGCCATTATTGCTATTGTGGTGGAATTTTTTTTACTGGTGCTCTTGCTGATGTAAAACACACATGTAAATCTGAGATTCCTGTGCATTCTAGAATATCTGGGGAGATGTACAGTTTCTTTGTTGCACTTATCTTTATACTTCATCCACTCATACGGGAAATCTGCAGATGATGAATGAGGATCTGCTCCAAGACCTCGTTTTATACAAAAAGTCCCATGAGAAAGCTGTTTCCATTGCTGCTCGTTCGCTGATCACATTGTTCAGAGAGGTTAGATCTTTTCTTGCAAATTTTCCAATGTATTTTTTTCTGTATGTTAGAATTCCCTGTTGCTAAACCTCTGTTAATTGAAGTTCAGATCTGCCCTTCACTGTTAGTCAAGAAAGATCGTGGCCGTCCTGTGGATCCAAAGGCTCGGCCCAAAGCATTTGGAGAAGTCACTGTTGCTAGCAACGTGCCTGGTGCTGAGTTGCTAGATGAAAATATTTCTTCAGAAGGGGAAGGCTCTGATGATGAGTCTGATGCTTTTGATTCCGATGATGACATGGACTTGGCATCTGCCCCTACTGGAACAGAAGAAAATATGGAGGGTTTATCTGTTGCAAACAAACATGATGCTGACGGAGATACTAAAGAGGAAGATGAAGCATCTGATGATGAAGATGGTACAGGTCAAGATGACTCCAACAATGATAGTGATGAACTAGACGATGACTCTGACATGGACGCTGATACTGATATATCTGATGAAGACGAAGACGATGATGATGAACTGAAAGAAAGCATAAATGGTTCAGAGGATGAAGCTTCAGACCAGGATGAAGACAGCGACGAGGAAGACAAGTCAAAAGGCAGTGGCTCTAAAGTGGAGAAGAGGAAGTTAAGTGATTATATTGGAGAGCTAAATGCTGCTGATGCAAGCCTTCGAGCTCTGAAGAGGTTAGCAACTGCCAAGAAGGCTGAAGTTTCATCTGATGAAACTGGTAAAATTCTATCCGATGAAGATTTTAAACGCATCAAAGAACTCAAGGTATGTGAATTCTTGATGGCTTATATATCTACAGTATTTCAAAAAGCTACTTGTGGCAAAATAAATTTGCTCACATTCTGTTCTTAGATGGATCATGGATGTCTTAACCGAATATATTTGTGTTTCAGGCGAAGAAAGAGGCAAAGCTGGCTTTGGCTCAACATGGACTAATCAAGGGTGGTGACACGAGATCTGTAACCTTTAAGATGCCATCTTCTGATCAGCTCAGTAGGAAGCGCGTTGATCCACTTGAGCTTGAGGTGCTCTCCCTCTCCCTTTATTGTGCACTCACACAGTGACACGACACTAATAAATTTTGTGACGCAGGCTCACGTCAGGAGAAAGATGTCGAAGGAAGAAAGGTTAGCGTTAGTGAAAGCTGGGAGAGAGGATAGAGGTCCGTACATGGCGAGAACGGCTGTGAAACAGAAAAAGGTAAACTTGCAGGCTGTTAATGTTTGTTTTGTGGTGACAACATGGCTTTTTAATTCGTACTTTTCGGTCTAGTGCTTCCTTGCCACCAGGATCATCGTCTAATCGGTTGTTGTACAACCTCTTCTGATTGTATGATTCATAATGCCTTGCAGACCGGTGGCCTGAGCAATAAGCAGAAGCAGCACAAGAAGAGGATGCCCCTGGCAGCGACTAGAGCCAAGGCAGCACGTTCTCGGCAGGAGAAGAAGCAGCAGCGCAAGCGCTCTGGGAATCAGTTCAGGGGCCGCAAGGCTTGGAAATGAGCACGAGCTGCTGCTTTGCAATTCATCTAGCCAAATGGCCAAAATTTTGACTCTTGTAATAACTATTCAGATAATGTTTCCAGCCAGTTATCTCAGGGCATGTGCATGTGAGCTTTTCTTTGCTAAGGCAAGCAAGCTAAAATGGATCTTCTGGGCTGGCAACTTGGCAAGACAAAGCTTGCTCAAGGGGTTGGATTTCCCCTTTGGTGATTAGTATTTCTAGCTTGTTTTGTTAAGTCCACGTCAATCTACATGGATTGATTAGGTACACACTGGATATTGCTTTGTTAGCTTCCGTGATTATCTGGTGTATGCATACGGCGACTGCACTAGAATCATCATAATCATATGTTTGTTGGTTCGGAAAAAGGAAAGGAAACAGAAAGCAGATATTTACCATGTTTATGACGTGCAGCACATCCAGAAGCTCAGTCAATTTAGGCCGACGGGACGTGCCATTTTTTTCCTTGACCTCCTACAAGCAGGACTAGTCATGTTATTGCGCGCTCAGTTTCATCGTCTACTCGCATACCTGTCTTGTGACGAAAAAGATCAGCTTGCTCAGAGTCACCAGCTAGCACCATCGACTCCGGTGATGTCGTCGTCCGTAGGGGAGAAGACGACGGCGTGCGTGACAGGGGGCAGTGGGTATGTCGCCTCGGCGCTCATCAAGACTGCAAAGTCTGATCTGCACGTACTTTCTTCGACAATCTCACTGTTTAATGTTCATGCATGCCTTGTGTAACGTAGATGACATGGAAGAACTACCACCTCAAGGACTTGCAGGCGCTTGGCCCCTTGCAAGTCCTCCACGCCGACCTGGACGAATAAGCTTTCCACACTAATCGATATGTTTGCAAAATCATAATAACAAACATGGTTAAATAAGAATATATGGCCATCAAAGGATGGTCAGATCTTTGCTGGTTTAATTTCTTAGCCAGCGAAGTCTGCTGGTTTATATTTCTTATCCAGCAAGCAAACATTCGCTGCTCATCAGCAGACCCATCTCAGTTTCTACTCCCTGCTACCTGCTGAACGACAGTAGGATGCCCAACGAGACAGAATTCACCAACAGTCTAGACTCTGCCATACTCTGTAGTTGTTAAGCATGACAGCAGTTCAGACCAAAAGAGGATGACTGCACGATCAGACGGACACACCGATGCAACGTTAGGAAGCACCATCTGCAATCACATAGGATTACATATTGTGTCTGAATGTGCTGCTGAAATATCATAGTAGTGTGCATAGCAGTGTTTGATTTCTTCTCAGATAGCTACTCTAGATTCCAAACAAGCAGAGTAACAGATGATCTTCTCCTGAACATCCATTGTTGGACAGTTGAGGCTTTAGTACTTCGGTGCTGGCTTCTGGGTTGGCAGAAGTGCAAATCTCTTCTTCAACAGATACCGCTGGCGAGAGTACTTGTCATCTGGTGAGAAGCGAGCTGCAGCACAAGGAAAAAGTTTCAGTAAATCAAGTTGAGAGAAAGGGACCATGAGAGGGCACTCGAATTATTGAATGAACAATCAAAACCACAAAATGCAACCATGAAATAACAAATTCCACATGTTTCAATTCTGCAGGCTACATCTTTGTTTGGTCATATACATCGACAATACAAGTGTTCACATTTAGTCTTTTTACACATTTATTAGTCCAAGTACAACAGAATGAAGCTTTAATCTGGCAAACATTTATTAGTCCATTAATGACTGGTCAGAATCCTAGATCATAAACGAATGTCAGGTGATTCATTGATCATATATCATATAAAAGCAAACGAAACTGTCACTGGAAAAGAAAAGAAAATGATCTGCAGTTTTGATAGGTACCATTACTCTTTATTCAGATCCTCATTTATCTGCTTAAAATACTCAGAATCCAAACTCAGAAGAACTTGAAGATAACATACGATCGAATAAATGACACAAATCAAGTGGGGCTCCAACCAACTCTACAAACATGTCTACTGCTATTGAGTAGACAGCCATGACTGCATCCTTCAACCCAACAAAACAAAGCTACCCAACTATTACGTGTTGGCCGGTAAGTAACATAACAACAGTAACAAAGGAGTAACTCCAGTGAACAAAGACAGCGTACCCGGGTGAGCAGACTGCGTCGGTACCCCAAGAGGCGACTCCTTCTGCAAAGCAAGAACAAAGGTACACAAATTAGCATGGGCTAACACCCCAAAATCACCAGCTATTCAGTGAAGAGTAAGCACAAGCTCATACAACCTTGGTGGTGTAAACCTTGTCCCCCTTCTCGTTGATGTAGTACTGGAGATACATCTTGAATCCACGTGCACGGATGAGCACTGATAAATCCAACATGAAGAAAGAAGAATCACTTACTATATGGACAATACTCACAGCAAACGAAAGCAGGAGAGACTCAGGACAGGTAGCAAAGTTTTCTTTATCGAGTCTGGTGATGGCAGTACTAAAATGCAAGGATGTAGAAAGACCAATAGAACTATAATTCTTACACAGACCCTCAACAAAGATGAATAAACAAGCAAGTCCCTAGGAATTTGAGAAGATCAGAATAAGCACTATCGCTTGAAGGCTTTGAGTTTCCTTATTAATCCTACCTACAAAGTAGGTGCCGGGGGGCCTTTGCCCCACGGTTTTTGCTCAAAAAAAAAAAAAAACTACTACCTACAAAGTAATTTCTCCAATATCCCCAAATTGGTATCTTCTTCTTCTTCTTCTTCTTCTCCTTTTTTTTTTTTTTTACGTAGCCTAATCTCAGGCTAGATGGTTCACCAACTTCCCACACTCATTAACAGAATCGCTTAAGAGCTCATTGATACAAACAAAATACTACAAGATGACACCATCCTTCCATTCCGTTCGTTTGCTGTTGTATGATTCTACAACATGAATGGAATGCATGATGACTGTACTCACTGAGTATAATATTGCTGATACAGGATAGGAACTAGAATATACAGTTGCAGTCTTGCAGTCTTCCAGATATGCATCATTTGAACTTGACCTTGTCATCAGTTAAAAAGAACATGACAATACAGTGACAGGTATGCATCTAGGCAACTCTGAAAATGCGCATGGAGCAAATTCGCATCTAGAACATGTGGCCCTGCCCTTCCCACCAAACAGAGCTCGACATCTCCTGACTCACTGCTACAGAGTTCAAATCTTGTGAATTAGGGCTGGGGATTGGGGCTCACCTTGGAGGACCGGAGCGGGATTGGAGGAAGGGCAGTCACCGGACGCGGGTGTCGATGTGCGAGGTGCCGAACTGCCGATGTGTGTGTGGGTGGCGGCGCGGTGTAGCTGCGTTGCGTGCGGCTGGCTGGGGGCGTGGGCGTGGCCGACTGGGGCGTTGGACGCGGGACTGGGAAATGGGAATGCCTAGGTCATACCGTGGGCTGGGCCGGCTGTGGCTGTTTCGTGGGCTGAATTGATATAGCTAGACTTGAATTTCAGGAGGGAAGAGCCGTTGCCACAGACGCTCGAATTTCGTGGGTGTGGCGGTTGCCCGCCGTCCGCGCCTTGGACGCTCCTGGCGACCGGGCTACCGGCTCCAAGGACTCACCAGCATGCATTGGCACTTTGGCAGTGCACGATTGCAGTGCAGTGCGCGGCGCTTGGATGATCGAAGTTGGCAATCCGGCGATGGCATGAGCGTTAACTGCCGCCGCCTCAGCTCGTCGTTGTCTTGTTGCCCACGTCCCTGCCCTCGCCGCACGCACGTTTCCCACGCCCCACCAAGGCACCACCAATCCACAGCTTGCGCGCGCGCGCAGAGTCAAAGTAGAACTGTCCGAGCCTGCCAAGCCCATCTAAAACGCGGCAGCTCACCACCTGCAGTTCTTCACTTCTTCCACCCAACGCAACGCGCGAGCGACGGCGAGAGCACAAGCACACTCCCTGGCCGCCAACCTGACTAGAGGGCGGCAGAGGCTCAACAACCCTTCTCCTCGATCCTCGTTCTCACCGAAGAGTGCACCACTGCTGCCAGCAAGATCCATGGCGGCGGCCGCCGGCAGCTCCCTCGTGCTGGCCCTCGCTGGGGTCTTCTTCATCTTCTTCTCCCTCGTCGTCGCTCCTGGCGTCGCCGCCGAGGCGGCCGGGGTTTGAGTTTCTCGTTGGCGGGCCGCGCGGGTGGCGCGTCCCAGACGCCAACACCAGCTACGACTGGTGGGCCATGAACAACTGGTTCCACGTCGGCGACCACCTCTGTGAGTATAGAATCATCATGCATTTCATTCGCCATTCCGTTAAATTGACCATGGGCCAAATTAATTTGACCATGGGCGACACGTTAAAAAACAAAGTCTTACGCTCAGCGTAAGAAATCTTACGCGTTCCTGCCGTGTAAAAGCTCTCCCCCGTCCTCCTCCGTGCTCGTTTTTTCACCCACGCACGTACCCACGCGCCGATCGCCTATACCCACATACTAGGGAGAAAAAACTTACGTATCCTATCCAATCTATGGAACCGCCGGTACCGATCGGTTCTCAATCAGCGCCTCCTTCTCCATCCTTCTGTCTCCCTAGCGGAGAGGGCGAGCCGGCCCTTGCCGCCGCCGCTGTATTTTTTTCGTGCCTCCTTGACGAGGCCGAGCCGGCATCTTCTACGAGACCGGCTAGGCCACCACTCCTTTGCTTTGCCGTCCACCGTCCGAGATGATCAAGCCGTCACAACCTTACGGTCCCGGCGAGATCGCGTCTGCGGTCTGCCACAGCCAGAGAGCGCCATCGCACGTGAAGACCCAACTGACCTCAATGTCCATCTGCCGCTCCTGCCATTGTCCGGTCGTCGGTGAGCCTCCCTGCATCTTCCCTTTGTCTATCTGACTCGCGCCTCATGTTCGTTTTCTGCTCATCCGTCCGTCATGCCGTGCATGCACCGCCCTGTGGGAAGTCCGATGCTACTTTGTGTGTCGCCTTGCTGCTGCTTGCGATAGTTGCCTCTGGCCTGGAGAGTAGAAGCTGCCGCTAGGAAAATGATGTTGCCTACCAGGAACGTACGAACTACGAAGCTGCAAGACGTGCTCCAGGGCAGGTCCCTTCTATCTTCCATGCATGTTGCTTTCTAACCTTCCATGCATGTTGTTTTCAGTTAATCAACCCTGTTTTGTTAATTGTCTACAGTCTGTGTCATGCCGTGTTCTATCTAATAACCCATGATTAGAATAATAGATGCTATCCTCCTATAGTCCTAACACACATCTTTGATCAATCGCTTCATCCTTTTATTAGTAACGTTTCGGTCTCTTCTTATGTGGTGAGTGGTGACATCATGACTCTCATGCTGCAGTGATACTGAGCTTTGAACTGGCTTGACACGAGAAATGCATCGAGGCATGGAATTTTTTGAACGAGTCAAGTAATAATTGGGAAAATAATTTGATCTTCGTGATCTTGGTTTCGCTTGATGTATAATGATTAAAAAAATAATGCTGGATTGATTTTAAAAATGAATAAATGCTAACTAATTTGTAATGGTTTTTAGACGAGCCGCCATCATATGCTTCCTACGTTGTGGATGAAATAGGACATCTGATCGCCAGAGGCAGGTGACCAAGTTTTGATCCCAACAAAGCACCGCCAACATGACATAATATTGGGTTGGTTGCTTCCTTGCTTCTCTTGCTTAATTTCTGCATTATTGGCTATCACCAGGAGGATGACGTAGGGCTCGCCATTGCTTAAATTATTTGTAATTATATGCTAACTGGTTTGACATATTAATTATTCGGAACTAATTTTGTTGAATCTTTGCAACCGGGTGGTTGCTTCAGATTTGAGTTGTCATTCATGCATGAGGCTACCGAGTGAAGATTGTGATTTAGCAAAAGCAACAATACTACCAGTAATCTATATGTTTCTGACCTGTGGTATGATTAAAAAAGTAATGCTTGATCGATTTCTATATTGAATAAATACTAACTAATTTCTAATGGTTTTCAGACGAGCCACTATCGTATGCTTGCTATGCGTTGTGGATGGAACGGGACATCAGATCGCCGGTTATACAAGGGGCAAGAGGCAAGTGATCGAGTTTCAATCCCCAGCAAAGCATTGCCAACATCACTTAATATTGGGTTGGTTGCTTCCTTTCTTCTCCAGTTTAATTTCTGCATTATTGGCTATCACGAGTGGATGACGTAGGGCTGGCCATTTTTTCTATTATTTGTAACGGCATATTAATCATTCGGAGATGATTTTATTGAATCTCTGCAACCAGGTGGTTGCTTCAGATGTGAGTTGTCATTCATGAGGTTAAGAGTGAAGATTGTGATTTGGCGAAAGCAACAATACTACCGGTAATCTATATGTTTCTTGATTTTATGCAAGACACGGCAGCTATTCCAAGCATGACAATTTGGACTGCGTTGAACATGCAAGGCTATGTAGAAGAGAAATATACTCTATGTTGTGTTGTATCAATAGTTTGCATTATACTAATAAAGAAAAAATGTTCACAATTATAAGTAATGCATCTTGGTATTTTATGTGAAATTGACCATTCGTCTTAGCATGATTTGATATATATTAGACTGATAACTTTTTTTAGTCTATATATTTATTTTAAGATCTAAGTCTATTATTGATATTCTTTTATTTATATATGAATATTTCGTAGGCACGTGCGTGTCGCACGTGCATTTCCACTGATATATACTGACCCTCCTGTAAAGTGCATACTAAAACACGATATAGAGATAGGAGAGGCCCGTAAATCCCCAAGGTAGCTAATTAATTTTTTTCCTTACTTATCCCTCTATTGCGCTGTTATCATATCCTATGTTTCATCCATGTCATCCTAGTCCTAGTATGTTTCATCCTGCTTAAGGGTACAATTTCCTAAGCATTCCATTATAATTATTTTATTTATTCTAGTACCATTTACCACAGTTTCCTAAGCATTCCATTATAATTATTTTATTCGTTCTAGTGCCGTTTACCGTCGTGTATACTAGTAACTAGTGTAGTATGATTTATTTTATTGATAATTTCAGTACTGCTTACTACAATATATCGTGTATGCTATCCGTTGTGTATACTAGTTTACTATGATTTATTTTATTGATAATGTCAGTACTGCTTACTTAATCGTGTATGCTAGTTTATGAGGAATAGCAAATGTTTCATATTTCAACAAAAGAAGCAGCAGCACCGGATGAAATCAGCAGGGCCAGCTATCGTCCGGCGGATCAGATAGCTTGCAAGCAAGGAGCGTCAGGGCCTTGCGAGCTTCAGCTTCAGCTTCAGAAGCGCGCGTATGCATGTGCCACTCTCTGCTACGATTTTTTTTAAACTAGGTAAATGCACATGCGTTGCGATGGAAACATATAATACCAAGACAACATATGTATAAGTATGTGTTATACTTACCTAAAATAGACAGTGCAATCGTAATGTTCCAATCAAACACATGTGTTCACAATACGTGTTTTACAATATATTGTACAAAAGAATCTAATCTCTCAATAGTTCGACCAGGAGAACATGCTTTGCATGAACACCAAGCTGCAGCTGATCACCAATCAAAGGTGATCGAGAAGATTTTCAAGTCCAAGATGCGACGTCTGACTTCTTGCAGCTGAAACATGCAGATGGCTCAAGCTGTAGTTAGAAGTATCCTGCATATAAGTTGTTTATTAAATTTTAAAGTTAAAGTACTATTGATATCCTGAAAAAATATGTATCGACGTGTGATGCATTACCTCTTTTATGAAGCTAGAACCTCTTTATATATGATATTCTTTGTGAATATATCATTTGTTGGTTTATTCTTTCCCTTCCCTTTCCCTTTCCCCTTGTTGACGTCCTTCTCAACAGCCGGTACGGCTAGGATCCTAATGTTCGATCTTGCTGTAGCTCTTGATAGCGCCACGTACAATTGGCCGTACGAGAACACTGGTTCTGGCAAGTATACCCCGACGTTAGGGATAGTCTGGCCCTGTGCCTTGTTAACGGTCATCGCAAAACTAAGCCAAATAGGGAACTGCTTTCGTTTAGATTGGAAATGGAACATCTCATCATCCGATGGGCATAAGGGTATGCGAGGCAGAAAAACCCACTTTCCAGCGTGCTGTCCCAACATAATTTCTGCATCTATGGCATTCTTTTGGAACCCCCGTATGATAAGCCTCGTACCATTACAAAGTCCGTTCGCAGGGTCAATGTTTCTAAGCAATATGACCGGACAACCAATCTTCAGCTTCAACACATGTGGAGGTAGACCATTGGGTGTCAAAGTGTTAAGGAATTCCTTAGGATAGTAGTTGTGTGGATCATCCACCGCACAGTTAAAGCTATGGTACACCATCTCATCCCCGTCGAAACGACCTATCATCTTCATATTGATCATATCAACCCAGTCGTTCCGCGTAGATAAGATCACTCATATAACCTTTGCTTGGCATATTCACATTGAGGTTAGGGAATATATAGTCAATTAGAGTATCAAGGTCACTATCTTCCCTGGTGTGCGGTATGCACATGTCATGAGGAAGACGAATTTCATCATCAACAGTCGCCTCCTCAAATCCTCCACTGACACGCAACAAGTACTCTGCAAACCACGGGTCACTCTTTGCCCTCATGTTGCGCACCAGTTTTAGATGTCACATGGAATCCCAAAGGTATGATATCCACAGCGAGGCACCGACCACCTGAGCCCTCGACCCTCTCCGAACAACGGGAAGAACTTGTCTGAAATCTCCATCGAACACCACAGTCTTCCCTCCGAACGGTAGCTCTGGTCGGTCCATTATATCACAGAGACTGTTGTCCAGCGCCTCGATAGACTGTCTCTTTGTCATGCTAGCCTCATCCTAAATAATGAGAGATGATGCTCAAAGCAGCTTGACAGTACCACTCTATTTCATGAAGGTGCAAAAGGCCCCATTATCAATGGTGAGAGGAATCTTGAAGCGTGAGTGTGTGGTTCTACCACCAGGCATTATTGAGGCTGCGACACCAGATGTAGCTATTGCCACAGCAATCTTTTTCTGACTACGTATAGTAGCGAGAAGTGCTCTGTACAGATAAGTCTTTCCAGTCTCGACAGGATCATCCACAAAGAAAGAGACCCCCGTGTTCGGTATCAACCAAGGACATAATCTCATCGTATGCAGCCCGCTGCTCCTGATTAAGGATGTCTGACAGAGCCACATCATCCTCATTAGCCTCAATGCTAGCCTCCTAAAAAATCTCTCTAGGAATATCACAAGAGGCATCATATGTGTCATCAATATCAGGAAGTGGGTACATCTTTATATCCTTGTGCATTGATTGTAGAAATTTTCGAATATCTATGAGGACCATCTGCTCCACCATGAAGGTGGATTGATTATTGCGCCTATAGTCCTCCGACATTGCCTCCTTCTGTTTCTCCCACAGTCCAAAGACATCGTTGGGCTCACAAAATACCAATATTGTTGTAAAGAGCCTTCGCAGCGCATATGGCATCATCCACCCGGTTGCCTCAATGAGACTCTCAGTTCAGCGTGTTATCCTCTTCGATTAGGCCCCTTCTTTCTTCAGCTTCATGGAAGGTCAGTAGGAGTTTGCTGTCCACGGTCCTTAGACACTCAAAGGAGGTTGCACCTGCCATGTGGTTCAGAAGAACCCTAAGATAGTAACGCTCCCCCTTGGCTAGATTAGCATCCACGATTCTTCCAATCTGTCATAATGTATCACGACGTATCCTCTTTTGCCAAACTTTGCCTTGTGCTTGCCACGTATAGAACTCGAGGAAGTCCTGGTACAATATACCTCGAGCTGTTTCATCTGTCCTGTTCTTCTCAAAGTACGCTGTAAGCATTTACTTGTCAGCACTGGACGATCAAGCACTCGTCGAATCCCCTCGCGCTGGTGAAATGACACCATGTGCATGTCTGGAAGATGTAGCTGTAAGGACAAAACAACAGGGTACCTATCACTCAAATCAAACCCGTATATCCTCCACAAGGCTTCTAGGGGTGTTACCCATCTAGAATCTCTGTACTGCTTGATCTCATCAACGTTCCCTTCACTATCCTCCTTGTCAGCCTCTCTCACAGCCACAGATGCCCGGTCATGACCCTTGTAAATGTACTTAAACAGATACTTGATTGCCTTGATGCTCCCACATGCCTCAACATTGATGTGGCAGTTGAACAAACGAGGAGATATGGGTTTTAAGGCACGACCCATCTGTTGTCAAGATCATGTCCACAAACTTTTTCTTTTTGGCCATCTTCATGCCGTCTATAAACTGGATATGAATCCTTGCCCTGTACTATGACATCACAGAAAGATCTAGGGTAACGGTTCTTGCAGGAATCATGACCCTTTGTGCATGGACAATCACGATTAAGCACTCCATAAAGGCCATGCATCATATATTTGGTAACCATCTTGTACAAGATTGGGTACTTCTTCTTGTTCGGGAGCTCAATCGAGATAAGACGGTCATACTGCTTTGGGCATGTGATCTTGTACTTCCTATCCATGATTAGCAAAAAATATGCATGCGACAGACCCCTCTTCTGGAACTCCACAACATAAACATGTGCCCGCACCTTTCCAAGGATATCCTTTTTTAGGAGCTTATCCTTTAGCTCTTGTAGTTTTGCTCTAAAGACCCGAACAATGAGATCTGGACGATCCTATGGCGTCTGGTTAGGGTAGAGTTCACACTTGATCTCATCCTAGTTTGGGTTACATGTCATAGTGAGAAAGATGTCCGGTTTACCAAACCTCCATACCAAAGCCATGGCATCCATGTACCGACGCCTCATGTCACATGGGCCTCCAATAAATAATGAAGGCACCACTGTCCGCTTTCCAACAGCTTTTGCTCTACCTTCACCAGCATGTAGGCTATCAACCAATCCTTAGTAGAGGTCGGCCCTAATATCATCTTGATGATTGCGTATATAATCTAATCGAGAACTCTCAATCTTGATGTACGTGTCAACAACAAACTGCTGGAACAGACGTTTGCCATAAAGTATAGGGTTAAATATTCCTAGACACATTTGAAATTTATAGCAGTAGTAGTCACGCACAAATACGCATAGTCTGCCAGGAGAGTCTACAAAAATAGCCATGAATTAGAGTTGTTTGTAGAATAACCATTGAGGTTCATGTATGTGAAGTATTAAATAAGAAGAATAACAAACCTGTTTCTTCTTCTAACCCACTACGAGCCTTCTGTAGGGCATGATACTCGATGACTTCTTCCATAGTAACTCCTTTCTTCATAATATCCATGTGCCACCCAAGCTCACCCTTAGGGAAGAATAGAGGGTATGAAAGAGCATCGTAACATCCATGATATGAGCGGATGCCGTGTCTGCTTCTATCTTTCCCATGTAGGACAACACTATTCTAGAACTGACCAAGGAGTTCGCTTCCCTCGATCCAAACGGCAGCCACCTCTGAAGCTGATGGCACATTGTATGTTCTCTGGTCTAGCCTCTGGTCAAGGTTTAATGTGACACGATAGTCCTCGAGGTGGTCAGCCTGGCCCAAACTCCTAAGTTGTTGTGAGTATGGGTTGTCACGAAGGATGGACACAAGCCTCTCAATGACTTCCTTGTCTTTTTGGCACTTCTCTTCACAACATTGTTGATAGCAGCGCTCAAGGCTTGGATCATCATCGTAGAAGTAAAGCTCAAGATGTCTTGGCTCCTTACCATCTTCTTTGCCAAATGACCTTATGTTATGATAGATCTAGCCGTGTGCACGAAAGGTGTATATGCAATAGTTTTTCATGCTTGCAGTAGCGCTATCAAGGTGACAATATAGAGAAGTGAAAGAGAAATGGCCATTGAAAAACCTAATGTTGTTACAAAAGTGCCTAGCATCTGCGTCGTTACTTGACCAAAGCCTCATAAGCTTATTAGGTACGTTCGGTTCATTGAGCTCGATCTTTCCATTGCGACAACAGAACCCAGGTGGTTCATGTTCAAACCTTTTCGCATCGCAGTGCTCGCAATTTGCGACAGGTTTTAGCATATGGGTATTTGTAGGCATGTTACTATACACCTTTTCATATTGGTCAGGTACTTCAGGGATAGACGCTGTGTCTTCCTCAAGGCCATTGTCCTAGACATCATCATCATCTGAAATGATATTTAAGCCACAATAGTTTAGATAAAGCAGTTGAAGATTTGATTTCTATTTGGTCTTTCGCACAAATACCTTGCCCAGCAAACAGGTATCCCTCATCCTCTTTCTCATCCTCTTCAAATATATCTCCCTCATCATCATCTATGGCTATCAAACATACGTGAGTTAGTAGAACTATGGGTAAATATAAACAAAGGAGTTCAAATAGTTTATTGAATATTAGAAAATAGTATAAATTACCACTGTCATCAAATAGTGGTGCCGTCGGTGTGATTGATGTAGGCTGAAGGCTAGGTCCTGTCCTTTCTAAAAATCATGTAATGACCATGGTTGAGCTAGGTATAATATGATATATAATATAGGTCACCTAAATGGGATCACGAGGCATCAATATTTACCGTTGTTGGTCAGTACTGATTGAGGCAAGGGTGTGTTATCATTTAGGTGTTCTTCAGCCATGCATTCATAATTATCAAACAGTGGTGCCATCGGTGTGCCTGATGTAGCCTGAACATACGGTGCTGCATTTTCTGTTAATCACAGAATGACCATGGATCGGTGAGATATAATATGGTATATAGGTCACCTAAATGTGATAATGTGGCACGAGTATTTACCATTGTTGGTCATGGCTGATTGAGGCAAGGGTGTGTTGGCATCCACTCGGTCTTCAGCCATGCAGTCACCATCTTTATTAGGTGCCCTTGTGTTCGAACCAATGCAACACTCAAACATCGTGTTACGACGCGTCAACAACGCACGTCTTTGTCCTGATGGAACATTTGATCTTTATGTCATATGGCCAGGCAGTAACTCATCGCATCCTTCATCATCGGCCTCCTCATGAGGTGGAGGAATATAAATAGGTGTTGCACTGGACTTTGGGATAACCCAATCACTGGATTTCGCCGTGGATCCATGAGCTCCAGATTGGCCCGTAGCGGGCCACACAAGCTCAAGAATAAATAACAGGTTCTCCATTGCGACAGACTCCAGGTGCAGGGAACCCAAGCGTAAGGAAATGGCGAATTTCAGTGCCTCCTTACGCTTGGGTTCCCTATTGTGCAACCTTTGGTGCTCACGCCTTGCTTCCCTCTGTTTAGGTGTCATGTTTTTGTACCATTCACTCTTGTAGTTACCTTTTGATGTACTTTGCACACATGTTTCATCAGCATCGGGAATAGGGGTACTGGTGAAACCAATAGTGTTCTCCTTCTCTATAGTCTCCTTTTCTGGCTCATCTATCAATGTAATCATACAAATACATTCATTAGCTTTATTGGGTCATATTATTGCAATATCATTTTGAAAGACCTAAAATATTTCAGCATCTTCAATTACATGATAATCATGTGGACATGTTCTCATCAACAATATTGTTGGTCTGATAGGAATTATTCCTATGGAGCCAATCATTTGTTTCAACAGGATCAACGTTTTCCTTATTTGATGCAGCGTCGTCATCTACAAATTTTTTACATATATCAAAAAAATAATGTCAATTCATCACTACATGACAATGTTAATATGTTAGGATGCATTACAATTGGTAGTTCCAATAACATGTTGCTTTTTTCTTTGATGATAGGCTTCACGACGCCTCTTATTAATCGCATCCTTTTGTTGTTGCCATCGAGCTCTATCCCTTTCCCTCTTAAGTTCTTTAGCATCGACTCCAGTGCATTTTGAATTAATATAAGTTCACATACACATAGTACATGCCATGTAATATTTGATACAATATTATATTACCTTCTTTGGAGGTGTTAGTCTTGTCTCCCAATGGTGCACGAGAATTATCATTCATTGTATGAATCTATAATAGAATAATGCAATTAGCACTTAAAGGCTATAATGAAAATTGGTAAGTATTGAAATCAAGTGAACATGTTTTTTTCTAGCATTCTAAACAATTTATCTACGCTAACTCATTTGCCGTTTACGCCAATTAAGTGCTAATATTTGGTTTGTTGGGCACTGCATTGAAAAGTGAAAACTGCAGCAATAATCGATTATAAAAAAAGGGCGTACCTAGTGCAGAGAGCTCCTGCTCTGTGCGGGGTCTGGGGATAAATATTGAACATTGCCTACGAATCATCAAATGGACTGTACAATGGTAGTAATTGCCGAATATATGGATTTTCCAATGGCAAAAGAATTACTGATTCACTTAAACCCGTACTCTGCTAGCTTGACAGGCGACAACGCTTGTTTGGTATGCTCGTCCAGTAGTGTGTTTCCTCTGAAATCAGTTGAAAACAAAATGCTCAACCTCCTTTCCTGCGAATAGGCAAGATAAGTGGCTTTAGCTTTTCATCACAACCTGATAGTTCATATCTAGTGTGAACAATTTAAAAATTGGACTGCGTATACATACCGAAAAGCTATCCGTGGATCTGGAGAATAGTGATTGTTGCTTAATGGACCAACTGAGTCAACTGTTAAGGTTCAATTCTCGCCGGCGAAGCTATCTGCTGTGGCTAGTTGTTTCTTCTTCTCCTTACCAAAAATCTTAGCAAATTTCTGCATAAAAAAACCGAAAGTTACTGAACTTCACTATGTGTATGATCAGTAAGGCAGACAATGTAAGGGAACTAAAGGAATCACAACTAAGCATCATATTATGAGTCCAACAGCATGTCAATATATGACTAACAAGAAAGGCAAACAAGGAGGGTTCTAGCATGTCAATACCAGACTCCTAAGCAATATTTTTGTCTACGCAGAGAACTGATCCAGATTGGCAAGAAAATTGTACTATAGAAAAAATAGAGATAGGAATAGCATCTGTTTTTAGTTTTGCTTGAGAACAAGTAGCATTTGCTTTCAGTTTTTGCAATTGTCGGACTGCTACAGTTTTACCATGCAAAGAGGTGCTGCATAATGTAAAGGCAAAATCCATATCCGTCACCTCTGGATTCCATCCTTTAACAATGCAATAGTTAATTGACTGACAACATGAGGTGACTAATGATGGCAATGGAAAAACTGCTATCTCATGTTTAGAAAGCCTAAAGGGTGGGCATACAACCAGTCGAAAGCTTTAGATTTTTGAAAAAAAAAAATCAGTGAGCTTCCCATGAGCACCACAGCCACAAACTAAACAGATCAAAATGATACTACATAACACCTGAATCAACAACCTCAATCTGATGACAGAATGCCATGTGTGACCATATAAACTACTAACTATCAAAGCATCAGAAACGTTCATGCCTAGGTACTTCATCTATTTCTGTTAGTTATCACAAGGCAGCAGACGGACAGCAGGCAAGCAGCAGGCGTGTTGCAGTTTCACCAGGCGCCCAGCAGTAGCTTCAACTTGCGCCAGCAAACACTGCCATGCAAACAGGACCATGCAAGCAGCCGGCCAAGAGCATTACTTGAATACACATATACACAGGGGATGAGATATTGCAAAGACGTCGACGTCAGAGAGGGGAACAAAAAAATTAGCTGATCCGCCACCTCGATGTCAGAGAGGGGGACATGCCCCCGTAGGCTGCATCGGCTACGGCGACACGCTAGAGGTGAAGCCCAAGGACGCTGTGGCCCCGGCGGAGGAGTTCATCTCGCCAGGCCGCCACCGCGAGCGAGCAAGCCGCGGGCACGGCAGTCCCGGTGGCCACGACAATCCCGCCGGCGGCGGCGGCGGCTGACAGAAAGCCCTAGGACTGGCTAAACACCATACTCCAGCAAAGATCGAGTAGTACATCGTACCTCATCCGTAGCGGTGCCGACTCTTCTCCTCTCGACATCGGCGTGAAGGACACGAATCGTGGCACGGTCGTGGCGAGGTCGTCGCGGGCTTCTCTGATCAAGCCGGCGTCGGCAGCGTGGACGGTCGTGGCACGGTTGTGGTTGTGGCTGTGTACGTCAGGATGGTACTAGTCGTGGTTGTGGCTGTGTACGTCAGGACGGTACTTGTCGATGGTCGGCAGTCTACCTAGGGGTATACCCAAGGTAGTAGATTATCGGCAGACAGGTGCGCAAGCTACGAACGAGATGGTGACGTAAGACAGACACGAGGTTTTATCCAGGTTCGGTCGCCGTGAAGGCGTAATACCTACGTCCTGCGTCTGATTGTATTGCTGTATGTATATCAAATGATTTTTGAGAGGGGTCCCCTGCCCGCCTTATATAGTCTGAGGGGCAGGGTTACAGATCTGGAAACTAATCCTAACCAGTTACAATTGCCATAAGTGGCCAGATAAGGATTCCTATTCTAACCGACCAGGATCTTGCTTGATCTCTAAATCTGCCTTGATTCCTTGCGCGGGACTCCGAGCAGATCGGCTGGGCCACGCGTCGTCTTCTAGTGGGCCAGACCCCCTGGTCCGGGCCAGCCCAATCCTAACCGTAAGGGTATAGGGGTTAATACCCCCACAGCTAGTCCCCGAGCACCATGTATTATGTTGCGACACGCCGTTTGATCTTCTTCGACTAATCCGGTCTGTCTTCATGTCATCTCCAACTGGTTGAAACATTGACCAAGCAAATGTGCCAGTATTCTGGTCAGCACAGAGAGCAGTAGACCACGATTATAGCCGAAGATTCCGGTTGTCCGAAGAATGCATGGTGCTCTAAAGAAAAAACAAAAAGATTTCTTTCCTGATCAAGTGTGCCCACTTGTATTTCTGAAAAGAAATGTAAGTGACCCTTGTACAATAATAGATATGGCCAACAATCAGAGCGTAGGGGTCGATAAAATAAGCACATTCACCGCAAGGTGAAGTATGCCCACTTAGTCCCTGAGCCTGGTAGTAGGTGACGTAGGCACGTGGTGCTAGGGTCTAAAAAGAATTCCCAGTTAAGTTGAGAATCCAATCGTCGTACAAGCGATACGAACTGCACCGGTAGGTGCATCGTACCGATGTAGTCTCCGAGCTTGCTGGAAGGCGAGGTACCAGCATTGTAGCAAGGTCTAAGTGAGAAAAAATAAATGCCTCTCAACTGTATGTGAGTTCAAATCACATGTAGCCGAGGAGAGCGGTCCCCGAGCAATGGTTGGAGAGTGGTCGGGGCAGTCCCCAAACACAACATGGGAAAACGACGAATCCCCGAGAATAACCATAGTTGGGACAGTCCCCGAACACAAAGGTAATCGGGACAGTCCCCGAGCACGAGAGTGGTCGGAACAGTCCCCGAGCACGATTGTGGTTGAGACATGCCCAAGCACGAGAGTGGTCGAGACAGTCCCCGAGCACGAGGATAGTCGCGACAGTCCCCGAGTACTGGGGTGGTCAGGACAGTCCCCAAGCACAAAAAGTGTGGCAAAAAACCATATGCCACTTTTTCTATTATTTTATGTATTTATTCATTTATTTGTTCTGACAAGTCCGGTTTGACACGTCTGGTCAAAAAAGTAGACGGGTATAGCACGTCATACTACCTTTTTGTCTTGTCAAGCAAACAGTTGCGTGGCACCTATCAGTAGGTGCGTCAGCGTGGGCCCTCCCACATTGGCAACGAAGAGGTGCATATATTGGCGTAGATCTCGAGGCTGTGAAAACAACCGTCTACGGCATGTGCGCACATCCCCCAAGAATCCTGGGTAGACAAAACGGCATAACTCTTGGGTTAAATACGGTGTATGATAGGTTAGTTACTATTTACTAAGCCCCATTGCCATTCGCAACCGCAACTTTCTTCTTCCTCTTGCCAACCAACCCTAACACAACCGAAATCGCCACCAATCAATCCACCACCGCTTCGACTGCCGCCTCTGCTAATCCCCCGCTGCTGTTGAAGACCAGAACACTCCTCGTTCACCAGCAAGGCCAGAGTCAAAGGCGAAAAACAAAAGGAAATGGCGAAAAGTGATGCGCAGAAGAAAACAGGGGTCATGGCGAAGGAATGGTGGAAGTCGAAAAGCAACGAGCAGACCATTGAAGATCTCGCCACCATGGGGGTACTCCACAACAAGGAGCTCGTAGGATGGCGTGCGCCGAAGGGCGAGGGGTACCCCGATCCACAACCAGGTGAGATCGTGGTGTTCGAGGATTTCTTTAAACGGGGATTTGGAGTTTCGGTTCATCCATTTCTTTAGGGGCTCTATCTTTACTACGAGATTGGGATTTGCAATCTGCATCCCAACTCGATCCTCCTTATCGCCACTTTTATTCATCTGTGCGAAGCGTATGGCGACTTCCAGCCCCATTTCGATTTTTTCCGCCATCTTTTCTGTCTGCGGAAGAAAGGAAGCGGTGGTTCGAAGATAGCCGAGGGTGTATACCTCAACCTCCGCGACGGCATGAACGCCCAGTACTTGCACTGCCCATGGAACACGTCGCTCGACGACTGGTTCAAAAAATGGTTCTACATCCGTGATGAGTTGAACACGATCACACTATGCGACGCGGGCTACATTCCAGAGAAGAAGACAAGCTGGTCGGAGAAGCCCGAGCATCTTGGGCAAATCCCAGAAATATTTGGAATGATCCCATGGAAAAAACTGGATGGTCCAAGCGTGGTCGGGAGTTTCATCAGCCGACGGGTCTAGCCCTGCTAGAGGAGGGTACATCCTGGCTATGAGTATCAAGGGAGCGCAGACCCGACGAGGACGAGACAGAGGGCGCTTGACATAATTGAAGTCAAAGCTAGAATTGGCGAGCTATTTAACTTAGCCGATCCAAATTATGCCAGATTGAGCGACATCGAGCATGCTTTCAAGCTTGCCCGACGTCCCCCAAAGGTAACTCGTCTTGCCTCATACCCATAGTCTTATATTGTGGTAGGGTAAGTGGAAACATACTGTGTTCACTCCCTTTTGTTACCCAGGTTAATGGTCGGGATAGGGCGACAGTGTTTGTGTCGCCACCCCCTGGAGTAGAGTGGCCACAAGGAGGTGATCCCACCGCCTAGACCAGTGTTGAGATCGAGGACGAGGACGTTGACTAGGCGGAGCTCGGAGCTAGAGAGGAGGCAATGGCCAAAGCTACTGGTAAGCGGCCGGCTGCCCCCAAACAGTCGAAGAAGAGATCAGTAACCACCCTGCTCACCGGGGGAGCGCTAAATATCAATGAGCCCAAGGAGGGCCCAGAGGAGAACCTAGCCAGCAAGCGTCGGCAGACAATTTTTGCTTGGTCGAACGATGACGCAGAGGAGGGAGAAGATGCAGACACCTTTCAACTTGTCCCTTGAAAAAGGAGGAAGCAACTGGAGTCGATGGAGCAAGGTGGGTCCTCCATGCCTATGGGACCCACATCGCCGATGGCAGTGAAGGATGCAGCCGGGTCGACCTCGGGAGTACTTGGGCAAGGAACGTGACCGGCGACGGGAACGACAACTCAACCGAGTACGCCACCGACCACTGCAATGCGAAGGACAAGTGGCGGATGGATCGAGCACCAAGGCCCAGCTACAGTGCTAGATGTAGAGGGAGACCAGGAGTTATCCACACAGCACGTGGAGCAAGTACGGCCGAAGAGACGTGCCTTCTCCACATCATTCTGTGCTTCCAACATGTAAGTATTTGTAACCTTGATGTAAGTTAGCAATTTGCATTTAATATGATTACCTTCTGAACCTATCTCGCATGTACTAGCTCGATGTCCATAGAAAGTCCAGACCAGCTAGCCGGAAGTGTCATGGCAGCGCCAATAAGTACAGAGCAGACTACCCAGCAGCCGACCACCAAGGAACCCATAGTAGAAGATCCGTCGGGGCCTCAGCAAGCGAGCAGTCAGACAACAGTCCCCGAGCAGGTGGTCGGGGGACTAGCAGAGCTAGGCGCGAGTGCTCCGAGCGCTAAACCTGCTGAGGGCAATACCTCAGCATTGAGGGTAACAGAGCAGACCGAGGAGCAGCGGCCGGAGCTGAGAGCACAGACCTCACTTATCGACACTGCAGCTCATGGGAAGGCTGTGGTGATCACAGATGCTGCTGATGCTGGGCCAGCACCAGGACCCAAAGAAGAGCCTGAAGAGGACGAAGTGGAGGAGGTCCTGGGTCATCCACAAGACAAGCGACAACATGTTTATGTGTCGCGTTGGCAGAATGACCAATGGGTTATCCATGAGGAAATCCCGAAGGTTGAAGAAACCAAGAAAGTTGAACGGGCAGTGAAGCGGCTTGTTACAGAAGTGTAGGTAAGCTTCGCTTCACCCCCTGGTCTTGTGGTCTAGTCGTAGTTGTCTTACTTAGCTATCTGCACACAGAACTTAATGAAGACCACAAGGTACCACAAGAAATGCTTCGACTAGATCGAGGGGGTCATCGCAAACAACAAAGAGCTGACCGCGGAGGTGGACCGCTTGCGCCAGCAACTTGAAGCCGCCGATCATGAAAATACGGTGCAAGATTCCTAGAACCAGAACCTGGTCATCTAGCTCAGTAAGAAAGAGCGGGAAAGAACAAGTAAGTAGCCATTTTATCATACTGACTAGTGACAAGTGCTATTGTGTTGTTGGTAGTAACAGCTGTAGTGCAGGCCTAGAAGGTGAAGTGATCCGTCTCCGACAGAAGAACAATCGTGTGGTCGGGGAGTGTGATCGCCTAAACGAGGACAACAGAAAACTGGCGCAAGACCAGTCGTAGCTCCGGGACCACACGACCAAGATGACAGAGGAGCTGAAAGGTAAGTTGTCCAACTGCCTCTACTCATTTTTGTTGCCTACCATAGTTTGGTGTGGTCTAACGCCTTATAAGCGTGTGCGGTTTGCAGTTATAAAAAATAATGCAAAGAAGCATCTGGAGGCCATGATGAAAGACCATGACGGCTGGAAGGCGCAATGCCAAGAGATCACCAAGGACCGTGACACCTAGAAAAGCCGGTGCCAGGAGGTGGCAAAGGGCATTTTGCCAGTCCTTAACCTCATCGATCCGGCGCTAGCAGAAGATATGCCAAGGACGCCGCAGCTGGGATTGATCGAGAGATGCCAAAGGGCATGGGGATGGTTCCAGGAGTTCATGAAGGAGGTAGGGGAGTACGTAGGTGCATATGTGCTAAGCATGGTACGTGCTCACTACCCCCTGATCGATCTCAAGCGCCTAGAGGCTGGATACCCGAAGGAGGTAGATCTAGACAAGGCCGAGGAGCTACGGATGACCCAGCTAGACTTGTCGACAAAAATAATTGGTGATATTAACCTATGTGGAGGTGCGACACCACCCATACAAGGAACGCCGTCAACAGGTCAGCTGGGAGCGCTATCATTTTGAAGCCAACCGGTGAAGCCTGCGGTCTCGACCAGCCAGGTATGGCGAGGCTATCTTCTTCAGCTCGATCAATGCCAGAGTCCTTGAGACCCTTGCACGATGTTAGGCCTAGCGAGCAGCAGGTGCCACATGCCCCGAGTAGCCAATAGTGTAGGCTATAGCTGTAGAAGAAGATGTAGTTGGGTTATTATAAACTTGGACCTTTTTAGGCAAGCTTGTAATAACGTAACTGTATATCAACATAAGCTTGTTTGTTTTGTAGAAAACATGTTTAAGCTCAGATATTGTGTTGATGTAACTAAGTTAGAATGTGTTGGCGTTCTGTTTAGTTGTACCAGTTTAGTCGACACATCATCCTGAAAGGTTTGTATGGCCCTGGTTTGTCTTGTGGTCAGAGTGTGAGGTGCGTAGCTTGTGCACACGTAGGAATACACAAGTCAAACTAGAGAGCACCTGCCGATCACCCATAGCGTAGAGAGCGGATCCCATGCACGCGTTGGGAGGAATCGGAGACAGGGCCTGCTCCGAGAACCTGAGAAGGAATGGTGGTCGGTTTTAACTGGTAGAGTTAGAATAACAATAGACTTCGAAGTGACACATTAGAGTAGTCGGAGAAATCATAATAGCTTTATTAAAATAAATCAAAAGTACAAGAGGAGTACATATCTTAGTAGCTAAGCATAGAAATGCCTAAGCTTATCGATGTGCCAGGAATTAGGTACGTCTGTGCCGTCTAGGCGAGCTAACCTGTAAGATGTAGGGCGTGTAACCTCCTTGATCATGAAGGGTCCTTCCCATGGGGTTGTGAGTTTGTGGACACCAGCCCAATTCATCTTCCACTGCAGGACCAGGTCCCCGACCACAAAGAACCGCTCCTTGACGTTCTTGTTGTAGTACCTACGCAAAACAACAAGGTATTTGGCTGTACGTACACAAGAATCGAGCCGCTTCTCTTCTGCACTATTCACTTCTAGCTCCCTCACTTTATTGGCCTTGTCTTCATCAAAGTTCTCTACCCGTGCCGATCTGAAGGCTATATCTGCTGGGAGCACTGCCTCAGCGCCATAAATCATAAAGTATGGTGATACGCCGGTATTGCGACTGGGCTGGGTTCTGAGACCCCAGACCACGGTTGGTAACTCTTTGAGCCATCTTCCAGGAGCTTTGTCATTCTCTCTATACATCCTCTTCTTAAGTGCATCCAAAATCATACCATTTGCCCGCTTGACCTATCTATTAGCTCTAGGGTGTGCCACCGAGACGTATTTTACTACTATGCTCCTTTCATCGCAGAAGTCCCAAAAAACATTCCCGGTGAATTGAGTACCCAGATCAGTGATGATGCTGTTGGGTATGTCAAAGCGGTGGATGACCTGGTCGACGAACGCGATAGCCTTTTCTGAAGATGCCTTGACCAGGGGCATGTACTTTATCCACTTGGAGAACTTATCGATCAGCACAAAGACGCATGTAAATTTTCCAGGGGCCAGTTTGAAAGGCCCGATCATATCCAGTCCTCAGCATGCAAAGGCCAAGAGGCTGGTATAGTCTGAATCTTGTGTGCTGGTACGTGGATTCTCTTGGCGAAAAACTGACAACCTTCACAATGGCGGACTAGCTTCTCTGCATCGGCTACGGCTGACAGCCAATATAACCCTACTCGGAAAGCCTTGCCTACCAGCGTTCTCGAGGCCATGTGGTTGCCACAGGAGCCAGAATGGATTTTGTCTAGGAGATGTTCACCATCCTCCTAGGTTATACACTTCATCAAGATTTCCTCCTTCACGTTCTTGCGCCACAATTTGCCATCGACGAGCAGATACTGCTTACTGCGACGCATCAGACGTTTGTTTTCTGTCTGATCGGTGTAACCGCTACCATCTGTCAGGTACTTGATGAAAGGTACTCTCCAGTCGGGCTTCTTAGTGGTCGGAGATGGTTTGGTTGTGTTCGACGCCAGAACCGTAGCCACCAATGGCTGGTCTGGAGGCTTGTCAAACGCGGGATCTTCTTTGATGGAGGGCGTGAGTAGGTCTTGAATAAATACGCCATATGGGACTTTGGCTTGGGATGATCCTAACTTTGACAGCGCATCTGCTGCTTGATTTTTGTCCCGGACCACATGTGTGTACTCGATGCCATAGAACTTGCCTTCCAGCTTTCTGATCGCTTTGCAGTATACGTCCATCTTTTCACTAGTCGTATCCCAGTCCTTGTTGAGTTGGTTGATGACCAGAGCCGAGTCTCCATAGACATAAGGATGCTTGACACCGAGCTCGACCGCAATGCGCAGACCGTGTAGGCATGCTTCATACTCGGCGGCATTATTAGACGCCGGGAAATAAATCCTGAGGACATATCGGAGCTGCTCCTTGGATGGTGATACGAAAAGGACTCCTGCTCCTGCGCCGTCGATGTTGAGAGAGCCGTTGAAGTACATCTTCCAATACTCGATGGGCCCCTGAGAGGCAGGTGTGCTTAAGTCTGTCCACTCAACGATGAAATCGACAAGTGCCTGAGACTTGATTGTAGTTCGGCTTGCAAATTCCAAGGAGAAAGGGCATAGCTCCATTGCCCATTTGATGATGTGCCCGTTTGCATCCTTGTTGCGAATGATGTCTCCTAGAGGGTACTCAGTCATGACCACCACACGATATCCGTCGAAGTAGTGTTTCAACTTTCGGGATGTAATTAGTATGGCGTAGATCAGTTTCTGAATCTGTGGGTACCTGGTCTTGGATTCACTGAGCACCTCACTGATGAAATAAATTGGTCGTTATACCTTGTAGACGTGGCTAGGCTCGTCGTGCTCGACCACCATGGCAGTGGAGACCACTCGATTAGTTGCCGCAATGTAAAGTAGGAGGGTTTCTTCTTCTCTGGGAGTAGTGAGGACTAGAGGTGATGTAAGGAATTATTTCAGCTGTGTAAAGGCAGCGTCTGCTTCCTCCGACCACTCAAACTTCTCGGATGCTTTGAGCAGCTAGAAAAACGGTAGTCCTTTTTCGCCTAATCTGGATATGAAACGACTAAGGACAGCCATGCATCCGGTAAGCTTCTGAACATCCTTCACCTTTTTGGGCGGCTTCATCTCCAAGACAACTTTTACTTTCTCTGGGTTAGGGCATATACTGTCATGACTGACGATGTTGCCGAGCAGTATACCAGATGGAACACCAAAGATGCACTTCTTTGGGTTTAATTTCCATTGGAATGTGTTAAGGGCTGCAAAGGTACGTTCTAGGTTGTCGACAAGGGTGTATGCTTCCTTGGTTTTAACAACTACATCGTCAACATAAGCCTCAACGAGGTCGTCTTTTATCTCATCTTTGAGGCAGGCCTATATGGCGCGTTGGTAGGTAGCCCCAGCGTTCTTGAGCCCGAACGACATGGTCGTGTAGCAGTAGGTGCCGAAAGGCATGATGAAGGATGTCTTGATCTGGTCGTCCTTTTTGAGAGCGATCTGGTGATAACCAGAGTAGCAATCGAGAAAGGAAAGCAGCTCGCAACCGGCAGTTGAATCTATGACCTCGTCTATGTGAGGTAAGCCAAAGGGGTCTTTAGGGCAGTGTTTGTTGAGATCAGTGTAATCAACGCACATTCTCCATTCCTTATTCTTTTTGCATACAAGAACCAGGTTGGCTAACCACTCTGGATGATACACTTCTTTAATAAATCCGGCTGCTAAAAGCCGTGTAACTTCTACCCTAATAGCCTCCTTTTTGTCATGAGCGAACTATCATAGCTTCTGCTTGATGGGTTTGGCCTTGCCATCGACATTTATGGAGTGCTCGATCAAGTTCCGAGGTACACCGGGCATGTCAGTGGGTTTCCATGCGAACACGCTCACGTTGCTCCTCAAGAACCTGACGAGCGCGTCTTCCTATTTAGGATCCAGATTGGCCCCGATAAGGGCCATTTTGCTGGGATCACCGTCGACCAGCTGGATCTCTTTGTGCTCTTTGGACTTGATGTTCTTGTGTGGGGCCTCGAGCTCTGGAATCTCTAGGTGGTCAGCTGGGGTCTTCTTGATGTCGAGCGTGGTCTTAGCCATGCGAATAGAGAGGTCATGAGCCTCTGCTATTTTGAAGCTGTCATCCTCGCAGGTGTAAGCTACGTATACGTTGCCCCTGAGAGTTAGAACCCCCTTCTCAGTAGGCATCTTGAGCACCAAATACCTATAATGAGGTATGGCCATGAACTTGGTGAGCGCTGGTCGACCAAGGATAGCAAGGTAGGTGCCTTCGAAGTCGGTGACCACGAAGTTGACATAGTCGGTGCGGAAGTGGTCTGGGGTACCAAATTGCACATGTAGCATGATCTGCCTGAGAGGTGTGGAGCTCTGCCCAGGGAGAACACCCCAGAACTATGCCTCATATGGCTTGAGATCAGCCTGGGTTATCTTCAGGGCTGGCAAACTATTCTTGAACAGTATATTGATAGAACTGCCGCCGTCAATCAGCACTCTATCGAACTAAACCTTGTTGATACATGGATCGAGAACCAGAGGAAAACGCCCTAGCTCAGGTATTGTAGCCCATTGGTCCTTTCTATTGAAGGAGATCTCACGGTGAGACCAAGGAGGGAGCTGTGGATCGGCGATGAGGTTGTCGGAATTGGCCACGTTCAAGCAAGCGCGTGCGAGCAGCTTGCGCTCTCGCTTGGTCTCGATGGACACTCTGCCCCCAATGATGGTGTGGACATGGTCGGTTGGCTTGACGTACTTGTGATGGGGATCTGCGTCTTCATCATCGTTGTCCTCGTTATGCTGCTCCCCTGCGTCGTTAGGCTTGTCGGATTTATCCGGAGCCTGTTGGCGCGTGTAGATGGATTTGAGAACATGGCAATTCTCCATGGTATGGTTTGACTTGGGATGGAGCTGGCAGGGTCCTTTCAATGCTTTGGCATAGTCTTCTTCATAGTTGCGACGTTCGCCACCTTTTTTAACGATGTTGACTTCGCCGTCATCTTCCCGAGCACGCTTGCCCCTGTAATCGTCACGGCGATTACGCTGCTGATTACGCTGGTCGTGGTGGTCACAAAAATCATTGCGTTGGTTGCGGCGATCAAAATTGTCGTTCCGACCACGGTTGCCGTGGTGGTCGTCGTGCTGTGGGGGGTGGTTGGAGCGTGGAACCCTTGCTGCTTCTTCGATGATTATCTTTTTAGCATCATCGGCGTCCGCATATTTTTTAGCAGTAGCTAGGAGCGCTATGACCGATTCAGGTCTTTTGCGGAGGAGCTTGTCCCTTAGGGCATCGTGGAAGTAGAGACCAGTGATGAAAGCTTCGATTGCCTCATTGTCGGAGATTGATGGGACCTTGATGCGCATCTCCGAGAAGCGTCAGACGTATTCACGCAGTGGCTCATCTTTGCGATCTCGAATCCGCTGTAGATCATATTTGTTGCCGGGTTGTTCGCAAGTAGCAATGAAGTTGTCGATGAATGCTTGCTTGAGCTCTTGCCAAGAATCAAAGTAGTTTGCCGGCAAGCTGACCAGCCATTGGTGGCCTACATGGCCGACGGCAACTGGGAAGTAATTAGACATGATGTGCTCGTCAGCCATGGCTGATCTGCACGCAGTTTCATAGAGCATGACCCATAACTCGGGGTTCTCCTTGCCATTGTACTTTTGGAGTTTTTTGAGCTTGAAGTTTTTTGGCCACACGACTTGGCGAAGGTGAGGAGTAAACTGCTTCAAACCCGAAGGGCTGTGGGTAGTATCATATTCCATACGGCGATAGCTTTCGTGGGATGCACGATCGTTGGCTCTTTGGTTAATGCGATCGCACAGATCGCGTTCTCTGAGGTAATGGCGGAGATCGTTATTGCCATCACGGCGATCCTGATTGCCACCCTGGTTGACCCCGCGACTGTGGTTATCACGGCGATTGCCGTAGTTGTTACGGTGGTTGTTGTCCCGGTAGTCGCGGTGGTTGTCGTCCCGACCACCATCATGACCACCGTTTCCGCCTTGACGGTTGTCTGGTGGGTCGTTGTTGTGCGAGCCACGTTGGTTGGGTGGCTATGAGCGACTTGAGTACTGGCGGCTGTGGCTTGATTCGACTGAGACTGACGGAGCTCAGGTTTGGTTTGCAATCTCTGCGGTCTGGGCTATAGCAGCCATCATGTAAGCTTGTACATCATCACGAATTGCCTGGATTTTCGGGGTATTGGGTAGTCGTTGCATTGTCGCCATAGCAATAGCTGCGTTGGCGCTTGGAGTCCTGAAGACCTGCTTTTCCCCTACCCTATCAAAGGCATTGTTGAGATCACGTGGCTGGAACCTTATGTGTCGTGCCTCCTCTTCTGCCTCGGCTTTGGCTTGTCTACGGTTAAACCGGTCAATATTGCGTGCTTCGCGTGCTAGCCTTTCTTGTTTGGTTTCGCCAACTGCTGGTGGTTCGTCATTACTGACGACATTGATCAAGTCTCCTCGCCTTGGTGGGAAGGATGGGAATCGTGGGAACCCCGGGGAGTGGTCTGGGATATCCAGATCGTATTCAATTTCTTCATTGTCACGATGCTGGAGCTCAGTGTGGATGGAGCCAATAGATGCGATGCCGAACGAGGAGCTTGAGCCGCCCTCTTGAACTGTGTGGATTGATCCTTCTTGATGCTCCTCAATCCGAACCATGTTGATGAAGTCGCGTGGCTTTGGCCGAGGTCGATGTATAAAACACAGATCCGAGCAGCGTTGTATATTGTACGCGTAGTTGGAAGCAGTGTTTCGCAGGCCGTAGAGCTAAGCCTGGTAATTCTCCATCAAGGCTTCGCACTCGGAGAGCCGGAGACCCGTTGCAGGGGCTGGTCAGTGACGAACGGAGCGCCCTTTAGGAGTAGACGTGACCACTAGATCCGTACCGAGTCGTGTAGGACGACTGGCCCGAGCTGGTCGGGTAGATCTATTGTGGGTAGTGGTTACCTGCTCGGTAGGTTGATTTTGAATCGAATCTACTAGAACTAGGGTTTCAGCAAGCTTGGTGCCGACCCGATCGATGGAGTCAAGCAGGTCGGTGTTGTTGATCTGCCTCCCTTTGTAGCGAGGAAGCAAACGACGGGTGGTCAGCGTGGCTGAAGACGATGTTGGTGTAGCCGGAGCCAGATCCAACGTGGCTGGAGCCGTAGCCGATGCTGGTGAAGCAGTGGTCGACGCAGATTGGATCCGCGCCTCCCCCGTGGTCATGGCGATGAAGTTGTCGGAGCTAGTGGTCCAGGTGATCTAGCCGATGGTGAACGTGAGGCCGTTCGGCGTAGCCATGGAACCAGGGATGATGACCATCTTGTTCATTTGGAGAGCAGTACGCACACCCCCTACCTAGCGCGCCACTGTCGATGAAATATGGTCGGCAGTCTACCTAGGGGTATATCCAAGGTAGTAGATTATCGGCAGACAGGTGCGCAAGCTACGAACGAGATGGTGATGCAAGACAGACACGAGGTTTTATCTAGGTTCGGTCGCCGTGAAGGCGTAATACCTACGTCCTGTGTCTGATTGTATTGCTGTATGTATATCAGATGATTTTTGAGAGGGGTCCCCTGCCTGCCTTATATAGTCTGAGGGACAGGGTTATAGATCTAGAAACTAATCCTAACCAGTTACAATTGCCATAGGTGGCCAGATAAGGATTCCTATTCTAACCGACCAGGATCTTGCTTGATCTCCAAATCTGCCTTGATTCCTTGCGCGGGGCTCCGAGCAGATCGACTGGGCCGCGCGTCGTCTTCTAGTGGGCCAGACCCCCTGGTCCAGGCCGGCCCAATCCTAGCCGTAAGGGTATAGGGGTTAATACCCCCATAGTACTGGTCGTGGTTGTAGACACAGGGTGCAGTCGTCCACGTGGAGTGGCAGTGCTGCTCGACACGTCGTGGCTGATTCCTGGGTTGAGGAAGGAGGATCCGCCGCTTGGTAAACAGAATAGGAGAGACGTGGATGCGATTGATTTATGTTGCCTTCTTTGCCGCCGGCATCGTCGCGCGTGGGAGAGGGCATGCGATTTATGTTTCCTTTTTGGCCGGGAGAAATCATCGTGCGGCAGTGGCAGTTATCATTTTGACCGGGCAAAATCATTGTGTGGGCGCCTGGTTTTGCATGCCGGGTAATCTTCGCACATTGGTAAGTTTTCGCTCGCCGGGCGACGATTCCTATCGGTAATTTTTAGTTGTAGAGAAGAGAAGACAGAGATAGAGATGTAGAGGTAATATATCTTAATTATTAATTGCAAATGTAGCATTTGAGGACAGCGGCGGCCGACAGATAGCTATCGGCCATCCAGGAGCCGACAAGATTAGATATATAAGAGATAAGAGATATGCTTCCAATGTACATGCCAGAAAGCTCATGCATGGCTGCCATTCCCATATGCAAATTAAACTAAAGTATAGTCAGCACATGGCCATGTAATACGACATCTCCAATATGCGGCGTATATGCACCTGGAGTATATACGGCTCATGGACTTGGCCCACCTGCCAGGCTGCTGCCATTCAAGGTTTTAAGATAAACTTGAAGTGCCTACCTCAATGGCCAGATCACATGTGCTAATCAAGAAGCAAGAAACCTTTTCATATACACGTACGTATATGTACACGATCATGCAAGACTGAATATGTGTGGATGGGAAAAAACTAAGTACATATATGGACGCGCCTGTGGCCACGGCAATAATTTTTAGTTGTAGAGAAGAGAAGATGGAGATAGAGACGTAGAGGTAATATATTTTAATTATTAATTGTAAATGCAGCATTTGAGTACAGCCTCCTCTTTAAGATATAGGTATCGGCCATCCAGGGGCCGACAAGTCTTCGCCGATTCGCAAGGCAAAGTGGATCAAGATTCTGTCGGCTTTCCGCTGGCCGATAGGACGTCAAATATCCAGCCACGCCTTCCACCTCTCGCAAACGCTCTGGGAATCAGTTCAGGGGTCGCAAGGCTTGGAAATGAGCACGAGCTGCTGCTTTGCAATTCATCTAGCCAATTGGCCAAAATTTTGACTCTTGTAATAACTATTCAGATAATGTTTCCAGCCAGTTATCTCAGGGCATGTGTATGTGAGCTTTTCTTTGCTAAGGGAAGCAAGCTAAAATGGATCTTCTGGGCTGGCAACTTGGCAAGACAAAGCTTGCTCAAGGGGTTGGATTTCTCCATGTCAATCTACATGGATTGATTAGGTACACACGTGGATATTGCTTTGTTAGCTTCAGTGATTATTTGGTGTATGCAGCATACGGCGATTGCACTGGAATCATGTAATCATAATTGCAAATGCAGCACTTGAGCATAGCGGTCAAATATCCAGCCGGCGCGCCTTCCTCCTCTCGCTCGCGCTCGCTTTCTATCTCACCGTACCGCTGCGCCATCGGCCGCCGCTGCTCGCCCGCCCCGCTGGCGACGTCCAGGTTCGCTCACGAGCACGGCGTCAGCCTCGTCACCGTCTGCCCCGTCATCACCGTGGGAGCCGCGCCGGCGCCCACCACGCGCACCAGCATCCTTCACTGCCTCTCCCTTCTATCCGGTGACCACTGATTAGATCGATATCCGCGAAGATGCCATGCACGCATGCGGTGAATTGAAGAACGTGTTCTTTCGTTCCATGCATGTCTCACGAGCTGTCAGTTTCGCTCGCGTGATTGATTTCAGGCGACAAGGCATCGCTCGGCGTGCTCAAAGTCTCGAGCAGGTCTCCGGATCGGTGCCGCTGGTCCACATCGACGACCTCTGCCGCGCCGAGCTGTTCGTCGCCGAGGAGGCCGCCGCCACGGGCCCGTACAACTGTTGCAGCTACAGCACGACCGTCGTCGACCTCGCGCGTTTCCTGACACAGAAATACCCGCAGTACGATGTGAAACGGAATCTGCAGTAAGGATATATATCTCGCACCGGCCCAGAGCTAGCTAACTAGTGCTGCAACGCAATATGATCAGTTGGTCACGGCGAGCGAGTGAGGTGACAAAGCATATGTATGGCCTTTCCCGAGAGCCTAAATAGTTGCCGAGCGCAAAACAAAGGGCTCTCAGCAAAGAACTGATTTACCGAGAGCACCTCTCGACAAAGTAAAACTCTGGGCAAAGGTTAACTTTGCCAAGAGCACGGCTCACGGCAAACAAAAATGCTCGGCAAACTTGTCCTTTGCCGAGAGCTGCGCTCTCAGCAAATAAGAACTCATGGCAAACATAACATTTGCCGAGAGCCGGCCTCTCGGCAAAGAAGTCCGCATGGCAATAGGCTTCCAGCGGTATTTAGGCTTACGGCGTTAATTATTTGCCGAGAGCCGCTCTCGGCAAAGTGACCTATTTGCCGAGAGCCATGTATAGCTCTCGGCAAAGGGTGCTTATTATTTCATGTGTTTCTCTTCTCCTCGCTTTTGTCCAAAAATATTATTATTTTTTATTTTGGGCGCTCTAAACTTTTTTCTCTATACACATACTATAGGTTCTACTCAATATTAAAATTTTGTGTATTTTTGTAATTATTTGCTATATCTATTTAATTAATTGCATTTCAAGCAGTTTTTTAATCACGGGTAAAAATTAAAATTTGAACGATGAGTGATTTAAACACGGGAAATAATTAAGTATAAATTGATATTCATGCTATTTATGCATTATTGAGGCCAAATAACATCTTGTTGACGTTTTTTTCACCTTTTATTTTACGAATCGAATACCACGAAAATGTCGCCGAATGATTTAAAAATTCTTAAAAAACGGAAACGAAGTCGGAAAATTGTGATATTTGCAATAAAGTCATGGTACCACACTTGGAGGCCGTGGTAAAAATTTGAAAAAGTTTCGCACAAGCGGTGGCGTCTGATTCTTACAATCTGAAACATCTCCGAATATGTTTCATAGAGTTGAGAAGGATCCATTAGGATTTTCAAACAATGTCACGCGTGAATTAGGTTTTGGACTTCCAAACTTTTTCTATAGTCATTAGAAAGCATAAATTGTAACACGGCAAAATTTCGTAATTTTTGGGAGCCGTTTGCTATTTTTTAATTCTTTTTTACAAATTATTTGCCGAGAGCATATGGGTTTTGCTCTCGGCAAAGAACCTTTGCCGAGAGCTCTCTGGTTAGCTCTCGGCTCCGATTTCTTTTTTTTACCTGGCCTGCATCAAGGGTTTGCCGAGCGCCCCTAGAAGCTCTCGGCAAAGAGTTATTTTTTTTAAAAAAATCATTTTGAAAAAAAATATTTAAAAAAACCTTTCTTTGCCGAGAGTGGCTCTCAGCAAAGATTTATTAGGTTTTGCCGAGAGCAGCTCTCGGCAAAGGATTAAATTTTTTTTCCATTTATTTTGAAAAAATCTGGGCGGAGTAAAAAAAGAAATTTTTTTTTCTGCTGCAGTTATTTAAATAAGAAATAAGTATATTTTTCAAAAAAAAAAATGTTTGCTGAGATCCGGATCGGCCTGGTGCTCGGCAAAGATGGGATGTTTGCCGAGAGCCGCCGTGATCTGGCTCTCGGCAAAGTGGGCCTCCAGGTTATTTAAATTTTTTTGCTGCTGCAGTTATTTAAATAAGAAATAAATAATTTTTTCAAAAAAAAAAATGTTTGCCGAGAGCCGGATCGGCCTGGCTCTCGACAAAGGCGGGATGTTTGCCGAGAGCCGCCGTGATCTGGTTCTCGGCAAAGTGGGCCTCCAGGTCTTATCCAATGCGCCCGCGACACAAAGGCTATCCAACCGCCACCGGCCCGCGCTCACTGCTGCCCGCCGCCACCGCGCCCGCGCTCACTGCTGCTCGCCGCCGCCGCCCGTGGAGCTCGCCGCCGCCGCCCGTGCAGCTTGCCGCCGCCCCGCCCGCGCCGTCCAGCCGCCGCAGAATGCCCGCCCCGCCGTCTGGCCGCCGCAGCAGGCCTCGCCTGGCCGCGCGCCGCTGGCTGGCCGCGGCCGCCCGCCCGCCCGGCAGCGCCGCGCCTGACTGCCCGGCCGGCAGTAGGCCTCGCCCGGTCGCCCGCCCGCCTGGCCCGCGCTCGCGCGCCCGCCCGCCCGACCGACAGCCGGCAGCCCCTCCCCGCCCCGGCCACACCGCAACGCCTCCCTGCGATTCGCGCCCCGGCCGCGCCCGCCCTCCCTAGCCGCGTCCGCCCGCCCGCGCCCTAGCCACATCCCCCCGGCCGCCGCAGCCCCGCCCCCGCCGGCGTCCGCCCGTCTCCGCTCTACGTGCCCGGCGCCCTAGGTATTGCAATCTTGTATTTCTTGGTAGTGGTAGTGGTAGTGGTGGGGTGGTGGTGGAGTGGTGGTGGATTGGTGGAGTGGTGGCGGTGGTGCTGGGGTGGTGGAGGTCATGGTGGTGGTGTTGGGGTGGTGTTGAAGTGGTGGTGGAGGTTTCGGCGGAGGTTTCGGCGGTGGTGTGCCGATGGCGTTTCGACGTTTGGGATTGTCGATTGTTGTTTATGTTGGAATTGTATATGTGCATGCCGGCCATCGTGCCGTTGAGATATATATGCTTGCCGGCCATCGTGTCGTTTGTTTCTTGCAGGTTTTGGAGACCTCACCCTGCAGGGGAGGTGCTGCCGAAATTTTGAATTGATGGTCTTGTGTCCTTTTGATTTTCAGAGAAGATCCCGTCGGAGGCTAGCCGGAGTACCTCGTCTTCCTTGACGTTGCGGGTCTGCCCGCACCGCGTCGCCTCGCCACTGCACCGACCCGCCACGGCCCCGCTAGCCTGACTTCACCACCACCTAAGGTATAACCACTATTTCTTTGTCCTGGGCATGTATCTCCACGTAACCCAGTTAGGCGTCTCCCGTTCGAAAGAGATAGGGTTACAAATATGCAGATCTTTGCATATCTATAACCGTATTTGTTTTGAATTGTCCACGTTTTTTTGGACAGCCCGAGGATGCGTAGATGGTGTTAGTTTCCATGGTCTGCTCCGATCCGAGACAGAGTTTCGATAGTACCTTCCTGTTGTTCTCCGGATACACAATCTCCCTGTCCGGACGTGTATTTGGAGAACAGCGGGGAGGTGCTGCCGAATTTCTGTCTCGGATAGGACTAGACCATGGGAACTAACTCCATCTATGCATCCTCGGGTGGGATTAGGACCTATCCTTACCTATTAGATGGTAGGAACGACGTGTAGATGCAAGTCCATGGTCATATTTATTACTTGGTGATATATATGTTAGAGGATGGATGACCGTGAGTGGATGTACTCGGGCCGCCGGAGCACCCATGAGATTACCAGAGAATGGGTCGTCAGGACCGAGGCTTTCATCGAGCAAGCATTTGACCAGGCTCCCGGAGCGGTTGCCGTTTTTTGTCCTTGCACCAACTGTAAGAACAGAAAGAGGCAGACAAAGGAGGTGATGACTTCACATCTTGCTAGGAATGGATTTACGAAAAACTATACCCAGTGGACCCACCATGGTGAAGCCGATCGTGTGAGAGAGGAGGTGGTGAGACCACGTGTCGAGGATTATAATGCTGATGCCGGGGTAGCAGATTGGTTAGATGACTTTCACGAAGCACACTTCGCTGAAGGACGTAGGCAGGAGGAGGAGCCAGAGGCAAGAAGCATGGGCGGTACCTCATCGGCAACAGCACGCTCGACCCGCACAGCACTCCCACTCTCTCACAGGTCCGGGCAAGCAGCACGAGCGGTAGCGTGCCCATACGCCCAAGGCAGGACACTTCGACGCATCGTGTGGCAGCACTACAGGTTATTTCTGTTTTATTCGTCGTTCTTTGGTTTTACATTCCTCGAAACTGCTTGTAACAATGCGGTGAAAAATTACAGGCCCAGGTGCTTGCGCTCCAGGAGCATAAGGCAAGGATGGAGGAAGAGCGACAGAGGGAGCGGGAGGCCGAGCGACAGAGGATGGAGGCCGAGCGACAAAGGTTGGAGGCCGAGCGGACGAGGTTTGACGCCTTGGCTCAGTACGTGGCAAGTCTTGGCGTCACGATGGGTCGTCCAGCGCCACCAGAGCTGTTCGCTCCTCCACCGCCTTACCCATACCCACCTTACCCATCCGTGAGTTCAACTTCTCTAACAAAAGCTCTTTACTGTGCATGTCGGCCATCGTGCCGTTGATATGTGATGGGAGGCCTTCGTGCCGTTCATATATATGTGTGCCGGCCATCTCGTCGTTGATATGTGGTGGACGGCCATCGTGCCGTTGGTTTTCTTGCAGGTTTTGGAAACCCCACCGTGCAGGGGAGGTGCTGCCGAAATTTTGATGTGTCTAGGCTTAGATTTCAATTTTATACCTAGTTCTGCAAATATTGACTTGTGTACGCTTAGATTACAATTATATGCCTTAGTATTACTATAATTACTAATTTTTCTTCTCCTTTGTGCAGAATCAATCGGCGGGTTCGAATGAGGGGCCTTAGCAGCCGCTGTCGGGAGGGTCGTGGCATGCGCCGTATCCACCACTTCCGCCGCATCAGCAGCCGTCGGGAGCGTCGGGGTACCAGCAGTATCCACCGCCGCAGCAGCAGCAGCCGCCGGAGGGAGGGTCGAGGGACTGGGATGCTTGGGGGTGAGCTTGTTGCTCTTCATAATGTATTGTCGTGCACTTTGTGAGATGAACTGTTGGATTTGAGATGTTAAGATGGATTATGTGAGACATGTGATGTGGATGGCATATTTGTTAAATATGTGATATATATGATGTGTTATATTTGTGAAATATGTGATGTTGAAGCTGGAAATATAAACAAAAATAAAAAAATGCTCTCTGGACTCTTTGCCGAGAGCTAATATTTGCCGAGAGCCCAACTAACTGGGATCTCGGCAAAGAGTAAGATTTGCCGAGCACCTAACTCTCGGCAAATATGACTCTTTGCCGAGAGCATATTCTAGGGCTCTCAGCAAAGCTTTCCTTTGCGGAGAGCTGGCTCTCGGCAAACCTTTCCTTTGCCGAGCGCTGGCTCTCAGCAAAGAAGTTTTTTTTAAACCACCTCAGCCCCATAATCTTTTTTTTTAAAAAAAAAAAATCTTTGCCGAGAGTTGCTCTCGGCAAAGAAGTGTATGGGACGACCGTTACGGGCGGGTTGCCGTTACAGCGGTGATATTTTGCCGAGAGTTAGGTTTTGCTGAGAGTTTTTATTTTGCTCTCGGCAAAGAGTTTGCCGAGAGGGGCTTTCGGCAAATAAACCTTTGCCGGGAGACCTTTTGCCGACCGCTCTTTGCCGAGAGCAGCTCTCGGCAAATGATCTGCCGAGAGTGAAATCCTCTTTGCCGAGAGCTTCGGGCTCTCGGCAAAGGAGGGGAATCCGGTTGTGTATGCTCCTGCGTTTCAGCACCTACGATCAGGATCAGCTCCTGGAGAAGCCGAGGGCCTGCATTTTGTCCGCGAAGCTGGTGAGGGAAGGGTTCCAGTTCAAGAACAACATCCTCCATGAGATCTACGACAATGTCATCGAGTACGGCAAGGGTATTCTGCCCAACTGATCGAGTCATGAGACATAGGACGCTTGCATCGTCGCTCCGTAAAATATCTACAGCCCGTTCGTTTGGCTGTGGCTTGTCGTAAACGATCGTAAATTTTCAGCCGGAACAATATTTTTCTCTCACACAGACCAGCCAGCAGTACTTCTTCACGAACCAGCAACGATACGAACCAGCCAACCGAACAGGCTGCTAGCCGGCGTGTCTTCCTCCTCTCGCTCATGCTTGCTCTCTCTCTCGCCGCTGCGCCGTCGGCCGCCACTGCTCGCCCGCCCCGCTACGTGGGCGGCCTCCCTGCGTCGGCCGACGCCAAATCCGGCGGTGGGCGTGCCGCCGCCCCCCCCTGACCGTGCGGCGCCTACTCGCCCGGCGCCTGCTCGCCCGGCGCTGTGCAGGTAAGTTTTTGTTTTTTTTTGTAAATTTAGATTTCAGTTTTTTAGTTAGTTTATTTAGATTTTGTTAGTTTAGTTTGTTTAGTTAGATATGGTTAGGGTTAGATTAATTAGTATATTTAGTTTTTAGTGGTACATTAGGGTTAGTTTTTTAGGGTTAGATTAATTAGTTTTTAGGGTTAGATTAATTAGTATATGTAGTTTGTAGTCGTACATTAGGGTTTGATTAATTAGTTTTATAGGGTTAGTTTAATTAGTATATTTAACTTTTAGGATTAGGGTTAGTTGTAGATCATGGTTCGTTTTTAGGGTTCGTTTGAGTTGTAGATTAGTTTTTTAGTTAGATTTTTAGGGTTAGTTTTAGCTGTCGCTAGTTATTTTTAGTTAGGTTTTAGGGTTCGACTTACTTAGGGTTAGGGTTAGTTATGCCAACGTTATTTTTAGTTAGCAGGTTTAGTTTTAGTTAGGGATCGGATATGCAGGGTCCGTTTGGTTGGGCTTTTAGCTTTGGCTTTTGGCCCCAAAAGCCAGAAGCCCAATCAAAGGGGCTGTTTTTGGAGGTTGTTTTTTCATAGTACATTTTTGAAAGCTGGTTTGACCCTGCTTTTGGCTTTTGGCTTTCTGCTTTTCGAAATTGGTGGAATAAAAAGCCCTTCTATAGTTGTTTTAAGAGAGATAAAGATGGAAGGTATATTTTATACTTGTTTAACCAAACAACTTTAAGCTTTTCTACAGCTCACAGCCCACAACAACTTTCTCACAGCTCACAACCCACAACAACTTTTTTCCACAACCACAGCTCAACCAAACACACCCGCAGTTTTTCGTGTTACTTTTGATTACGGCTAGTTTAGTTAGTAGTTTGTTGTTAGGGTAAGTTTTGTTTTAGTTTATTTTGTTTAGTTAGAGTAAGTTTGCATGGTACTTCTTTTAACTGACATGATACTTTGCACGATGCGACCAGGAATGTCGACCGATTTAGTCCCTTTCAGAATTTACCACGACAACGGTGAAATCAGATATGGGGACAACAGGGTAGACCTTAATGAGTTCTAGGTCTTTGGCACAGAATTGAATTCACCATTGGATTATAGCCGGAAACAAGTTTTAGCCTGACTGCATGAATATTTGGGTGTTCCGCCCTCCCAGCATCGTTTCAGGATTAGTATGTTTTTGCCTAAATTATGGGAGAATGGATGGAGGTGGGAAATGTATGAGTCCAGTAACACAAAGAAGTGGCATTTTCTCGTGTCCAAGGCATTGGAGCGTCGTTATTACAACAACATGCTTGTTGAGTCCTGGATGGTGGCATGCAGGGTGACAGTAGCAACACATGTGCAGTAAAGGACAACTTAGAGGCCGCAAATGCTGAGTAGCCCTATGTTTGCGATCCTCAGGCGGTTCAGAACACGATAGAGGATAGAGAAACGGAAGAGTATGGTCCGTACATGGAAGCTGACCAGGGTGAGGAGGGCGAAAGAATCGTGGAACAGATGGAGGCTGACGATGCGGAGCACCTTGCCTTTTGTGGATGAATTTGCGGGCAGGAGCTTTGACGACGAGACCTATATCCCTGAGGATTGAGCTCACATAGCACCAGATGCTATGACGATCGATGATGGTCATCATTCGTCGTGAGAATATTCAATGATTGAAGTGAAACAAGGGCAGATGTTTCATGACAAGGTTCATCTGTCTTCAAAAGTTTGTAAGGTTCCTTACGTTATGGTGCGTAATATATGTTTATATATCCAGAAAAGGAGAGCAAATGTTTTTAGTGTTGCAGTGATAAGGTTAGTTTTCTGTCTGGTGATGGTTTTGTTAGGAAAAGAGCTCATATCGCGTAGTGTGATCGGGTGGTGGATAGCCAATAGGCCTGTCGGCCGGCCGAATGCCGTTAGACCATCCATTCCTTCTTCAGTGTAGCCCAGCAGTCACATGTATCAAATAATAGTAGCCCATACTAATGAAATGCCTCCAGATAGAAGGAATTGCCCAAAACATTGTACAGATTTCAGACTTAATGATAGTGGAAAACATCAATGCAATTGAGAAGCTTCTGAATATCCTTGTCAGAACAAAGGACAATACAAATCTATCTGTGAAAAATCAGTGGTCAAGCAAGGTAACAATGGATCATGTCCTACAAACTTCCCTCATTTAACAGGCGGAACTCCCAGGTCTAGGTTTGTTAAATTACATATATCAACGTGTAGCTTGCCGAGTCCAAATTATTGAAGTTCACAGAGGTTACCAGAAGATGCTATACAGTGCAATTAACATACATAGTATAGAGCTCTCAGCTATAGCCCTTCTTAGTGTGCTCCTCTTACACTTTACAAGGTAAGACGTAAGACAACATTGGCAGTTCAATGCCGAGGACTACTTTAGCACTTAGAGTGTTATGACTATAATAGAAATTTAACTTGGAACATTATATTTGTGATTTCTAACTGAGGACTGGATAACAACAAGTAGTCAGTCGAACTATAGGCATCTCATGGGAAACTTTCGAATTGACTAGCAAATTTAGGAGGAAATCCCAAGGTATTCAATATGCATGCATTTAATTAACAATTCCAGTCATCTTTAGATACAATTTTGCTCAAGCCAAATCATGATTAGTTAATCAGCATCTCTTACACTTTGGCTCAAGACTGAAATACTGAATATGTATTACCACTGGTGATTCCTACATGTTGCATCATTTATAAAAAGTTGAGGATGGAATAACAATTGCAACAACCAATAGCTGCTGTAGTACCTGAGAGAACAGATCAGCCAGGCAGGCTAGCATGTTCTCTTCAACATCTCCGATGCTTTTACTGCTTGCATAGTTCTCCAGCAATCGATCACGGAAAGGAACACAAAAATAAAGTGCCTGACACAGGAAACAGTTAGATTCCACATTATGAGGAGAACATTATCAAATCTTTCTCAGGAGAACATTATCAAATCTTTCTCAATATGTACCACTACCCGAAACCAGTTTTTTCCCGTCGGCCCAAACTATTCGTCACGGGCGCATCAACTTTCCCCTGCGTTTCTGCTGTACCGAGGGGAAACTTTCTGACACTGGCGGGGACGGAGCTTGCCCCGAAAGCCAGCCGAGCGCGCGCTCCAATCGCTGGCCGTGACCCACAAATTAGAGTCAGCACCGTGAAAAAAGAGCGCGCGAGGGGAAAAAAATTCCCATCTCCTTATCCTCTCACGCCGCCCCCCAACCAGTCATCTCCTCGCCGCCCGCGCACTCGGATAAGGGCAGCGACCCGCGACCCGCCCAAGCGGGCGCATCCGCCGCCGCCGCCACCTCACCCCCACCCGCATCCGCCGCCGTCGCGTCCTCGCGACCCGCGCGCAGCTGCCACCGCCGCGTCCTCCCGACCCGCGCGCCGCAGCCACCGCCACGTGACCACGTCCTCCCGATTCCCGACCCACGCGTAGCAGCCACCGTCGACCCCGCTCGCTAGATATGAGCGGTCGTGGTGCCGGGACGAAGGCGAAGGCGCAGCAACGGTGCTCCAGCCATCGGTGGTGCAGCAACCATGGTGAGAAATCAATCTCTCTCTCTCTCTCTGCCAACTTCTTCCTCTCATATCTACTCTGTCTCTCTCCTTCAATTAGCAGAGGACTTGTTACTTTGTCGCTGGGAACCGGGTGTGGTGGCCACGGCGACAGGACTCCTCCACGAAGAGTGACCGGTGAGGCTGCAATCCCCAGCAACCCAACCCCCCGGGTGAGCTCTAGTGCAATGGCGCTACAGCATAGGCAGGTTTCTGTGATTCTCACATAATCTATTGTTCAAATCTCTAGTGGTACTATGGATATTCATATCTTGGAAGGATGTGCTTCGTCGTGATTAGGATTTACGAATGGCTATATATGTATTTGTGTGTAAATTCAGATAAGCCAGACATTTGATAAATCATGTTTGCAATGCTGTGCTAGATATCAGGTTAACATTAATCTAGAAAAATAATTGTGTGTATGTGGTTCTTTAATTGTTTGGAACTATGTATGTGCATTGTCTGGGAAAAAAGATAGGAGCAGTTGAGGATATGGCCATGTTGTATGCCAGTCTTTGAATTAAGGCACTCTCTTTACAATTGTTTCTGCAGATGCATGGCTTTGAGGCGCCATTGGCCGGCAAGTTCTCTATGTGGTCCGTCCCAGCACAGGCAAGTTTGTTGCCCCCACTATAACATAACTATAGTTGACTATTTACTACTTACTTTCAGTTTTGGATGCAAGCTAAACAAATGATGTACTGAATGATTTCCTAGTCTTAATTTGGCTTCTTTGAAAAGCATATTTGGATCTGAGTGCCAAAACAATGAATTTAGAGATTAGACAGTGAACATTGTTTGAACAAATATTTTGGTGAATGCCTATTGAGGTGTGAATACTGAAACTACTATCTAAGCTTTTGTGCAACATGAATGAACCCCAATATAGTATCAGGTTGCTTTGTTCTTTGAACTGACGGTTTATTCTTGAATAGAAGAAAATAATCAGATCTGCTTTAGTACTGTACTCCTGGTTTTACTGCAGTAAACAATTTTACTGCAGTCTGATTTTTTTTTGTTTCACTTGATATAGTTGTCATTGCTACCTGCATTGTCTTAATATAATTGTTTTCTTTCATTGCTTAATGTAACAGTGCTCATTGGATGACTCCTTAATGCTATTCAGAACCAGGTGACAGTTCTGTGTATGCAATATTTAGTGCTTGCAGTTTTTTTGATAAGTTGAAGGGGAACTTTCAGCCACCAATTTTAGCCTGTTAATCTAGCTATTTCATTCCCTCTGTTTAGAGGCCATCAGAAATATTCATGAATCTCTGTGGTTAGATGAGTTGCATCTGGTCAGCTCCTCTGTTAGGCTGTTATACTAATAATACGTAAGTGCATGAATTTAGCCACTAAAACATTTTTTGTCATCTCTGTGTTCTTAGAAATTGTTTTATGTATAGTATTCATTTATTGTTCTAGGGTTCGAGTCGCGGTCTCCTCGCATTGCACAGGCGAGGGTAAGGCTTGCCACTGACACCCCTTCCCCAGACCCCGCATAGAGCGGGAGCTCTTTGCACTGGGTACGCCCTTTATCTGTAGTATTCTTTAGAGATTGCATATATTTACAATTTGCACTTGTTTCTGTCCTGTGAATAATAAGAAGCTATGTGTTCATCCATTTGTTCTGTTTTGCAGCTATCCCTGCTACATGGCATTAGACTATCTGGAATTCCTCATGAAGCTTCACACCTAGGTATGTTCTTTTCTAGATTAATGGATTTTGCTAGATATTTTAGATAATGATATAAATCATTTGGACTAGATATCTTCTCACTAGTAGAGAACAAACCTTTGATCCTCGGCCAAAATGGGCTCTAGTCCCGGCATTTTTTGCGCCCGGGACTAGAGAGACCTTTAGTCCCGGTTGGTGGATCCAACCGGAACTAAAGGTCCCTGCCCAACGGCTACTGCGCCAGATAGAGGTGGCAGGGACCTTTAGTCCCAGTTGGAGCCACCAACCGGGACTAAAGATAGACTTTTACTCCCGGTTGGTGGCTCCAACCGGGAGTAAAGGTCTACTCCCGGGCCGTGGCTGCACCGGGGGTTGGAAAGTTACCTTTAGTCCCGGTTGGAACCACCAACCAGGACTAAAGGTCCCCCCTTTATATCCCGGCCGTCTCCTTCTTCCTCCCCGAGCCCGAGGAGGCCCGAGCTCAGCACATTTTGAAGCTCACTGCACTAGTGTTCTTGCTTCCTTCCTCCATTGTTCCTCCATCCATTCTTCGATTCCTCCGTCGATTTCTTCGATTCCTCCGTCGATTCTTCAGTTGTAAAGGTTACCAATCTCATACTCTCATTTTTCATCATTGGCTTATCTCATATTGTTCACTATATATATATTGTTTTTATGGTGTTTTTTTTTATTTGTAAACAATTTGAGCTCAAAATAACTTATAGTTTGCATATTTGGATGAAGAAAGGTTAAAGTAGGTATTTAAAATTAGTATTCACTTTTTATTTCTAGCATGCATAGCACACTTCATTGTTTAGAGATATAGATAATTTTATAGTTTCTTAATTTTATTTGTTTATAAAATGAGAAATTTATAGTGTATTAAAAATGAGTATAGAGAGTAGATGGCAACTGCTTCCGGGTCCTCGGCCTCTCATGAGTTTCCAAAGCGACTTAGGCCGGGCCTCCCTCTCATTCCATGCGGCAAGTGTCATGATGAGACAAAGATTGTGATGGAGTACCGAGTGAAGAAGGAGGGTCCCAACAATGGTCGTATCTTCTACAAGTGTCCAGATCGCAATGTGAGTTATTTTATCGTATTTTATGATTATGGTTAGTTTATACCTATTTTCATGATGGTTGTGATTAAAGTTCTAATTTTTTGTTTTAATTTTAGTGGGATGGCAGTGGACGATATTCAGGCTTCTACTGGGAGGAAGAGTATGTTGAACTCGTGCAAAAATATCTTTCACAACAGACAGATACGACGGCTAATGAGGCAGTGATCCAGCCGAAGAAGCCCAAAGATGTTGCACAATCGGGGGATCTGTCTGTTTTAGTTGAGATTGGTCGCGAAATCCTTGTGCTCCTGAAATGTATTTTAGTTTTAGTTCTTTTAGTGGTAGTTGGGATTGTCTACATTGTAGCGATGCTTTCATAAATTTGTACCTTTTGTGGTGGCACACATGTTGTATAAATAATTAATTATGATCTAGGTTTTAATATGGTATTTATGTCATGTAATGCAGATGAGCCAGCATTGGATGTATAATGCCGATCGCCGCTCCCAAGAGTTCATTGATGGCGTGCATTCTTTGTTACGTGCGGCCGAGGCAAACAAACGCGGCGGTTTCATGTGCTGCCCATGTGCCATATGTAAGAATATGGTGGAATATCCTTGCTCAAGGACTCTTCATTCACACTTGTTCAAGTCGAGTTTCATGCCAAACTATATTTGTTGGACGAAGCACGGAGAAACCAGCGTTGTAATGGAAGAAGGTGAAGAAGAACAATGGGACAACAATGATATTATTTCCGATGGTGCATGCTTCAATGATACTGCAATGGGAGAAGCTGAAGAAGAGGTAGCCGCAGAAGATGAGCCTGCTGATGATCTTTGTCAGGTCATTCATGACGCACAAAGAGAATGTGAAAGTAAAAAGGAGAAGATCAAGTTCGAGCGGATGCTAGAAGATCACAAGAAATTGCTGTACCCAACTTATGATGCAGGGCAGAAAAAGTTGGGAATCACACTAGAATTGCTTCAATGGAAGGCAAAGAATGGTGTATCTGACAAGGGATTTGGAGAGTTACTAAAAATCCAAAAGAAGATGCTTCCGAAGGACAATGAATTGCCCGCCACTACCTATGAAGCAAAACAAGTTGTCTGTCCTATGGGGCTAGAAATCGAGAAGATACATGCATGTCCTAATGATTGCATCCTCTACCGTGGCAAAGAGTACGAGAAATTGGATGCATGCCCGGTATGCCATGCATCGCGGTATAAGATCAGGCGAGATGACCCTGGTGATGTTGAGGGCGAACATCCGCGGAAGAAAATCCCTGCCAAGGTTATGTGGTATGCTCCTATAATACCACGCTTGAAACGTTTGTTCAGAAACAAAGAACATGCAAAATTGTTGCGATGGCACAAAGAAGACCGTAAGGTAGAAATTATGTTGAGACACCCTGCTGATGGGTCCCAGTGGAGAGCAATCGACAGAGAATTCCTAGAGTTTGCAAATGACGCAAGAAACTTAAGGTTTGCTTTAAGTACAGATGGTATCAATCTTTTTGGAGAGCAGAACAGTAGTCATAGCACTTGGCCTGTTACTCTAAGTATCTACAACCTTCCTCCTTGGTTATGCATGAAGCGAAAGTTCATTATGATGCCTGTGCTCATCCAAGGCCTGAAGCAACCTGGCAATGACATCGATGTGTACCTAAGACCACTTATTGATGAACTTCTCATTTTGTGGAATAAAGAAGGTGTACGTGTGTGGGATGAGTACAAACAGGAACACTTTGATCTGCGAGCATTGTTGTTCATAACAATCAATGATTGGCCTGCTCTAAGTAATCTTTCAGGACAATTAAATAAGGGATATAATGCATGCACACACTGCTTCGGTGATATTAGAGGCGTATTCTTGAAAAAATGTCGAAAGGTCGTGTACCTTGGCCATCGTTGATTTCTTCCTACAAATCACCCCGTAAGAAAGAAAGGCAAGCATTTTAAAGGGAAGGCAGACCACCTGACCAAGCCTCGCAACCGAACCGGTGAGGATGTACTCGATACGGTCAATGATGTGAAAGTCATCTTTGGAAAAGGACATGGCAGCCAACCTGTTCCGAACGACGCTAACGGTCACGCACCCATGTGGAAGAAGAAGTCCATATTTTGGGAGCTACCCTATTGGCAAGTCCTAGAGGTCCGCAGCTCGATCAACGTGATGCACCTGACGAAGAATCTTTGTGTGAACCTGCTAGGCTTCATGGGTGTGTATGGAAAGCCTAAGGACACATTTGAAGTACGACAGGACCTGTGTTGTTTGAGAGAAAGAGACAACCTGCATCCAGAGAAGACAGATGATGGACGCCATTACTTATGTCCTGCCAGCTACACTCTAAGCAAAGAGGAGAAGGAAATCATGTTTGAATGCTTAAACAACATCAAGGTATGATCTGGATTCTCCTCGAATATAAAGGGTATTATAAATGTGCCAGAGAAGAAATTCTATAACTTAAAGTCCCATGACTGTCATGTTCTCATGACGCAATTACTTCCAGTTGCATTAAGAGGAATTCTATCTCCAAATGTACGTCTAGCCACTGTGAAGCTATGTGCATTCCTCAATGCAATTTCTCAGAAGGCAATTGATCCAACTGATCTAGCTAAACTACAGAATGATGTGGTTCAATGTCTCGTCAGCTTTGAGTTGGTGTTCCCTCCTTCCTTCTTTGACATCATGACACACCTCCTAGTTCACCTAGTCAAGGAGATTTTCATTCTCGGTCCTGTGTTCCTACACAACATATTCCCCTTAGAGAGATTCATGGGAGTCCTGAAGAAATATGTTCACAACTGTGCTCGCCTAGAAGGAAGCATCGCCAAGGGCTATGGAACAGAAGAGGTCATTGAGTTCTGTGTTGACTTTATTCCCGACCTTGACTCGATTAGTGTTCCTGAATCGAGACATGAGGGGAGACTAAGCGGAAAGGGGACACTAGGGAGGAAAACATATATTGGTATGGAGGATGATTATTTCAATAAAGCACACTACACAGTTCTACAGAACTCCTCTTTGGTAGATCCGTATATTGAGACACACAAGGATCTCTTACGATCCGAGTTTCCAGGGAAGACTGAAGCTTGGATTACGCGTAAGCACATGGAAACTTTCAGCGGTTGGTTGTGAAAAAAATGTCAAGGTGATGAGAGCATCCATGAGCAACTGTATTTATTGGCTAGGCAACCATCATGGCATATCGTCACATACAAAGGGTACGAGATAAATGGGAACATATTCTACACAGTAGCCCAAGATAAAAGGAGTATCAACTAAAACAGTGGTGTCTGCATAGATGCCACAGACTCGAATGGGAATAAGCAGACATATTATGGCCGCATAGATGAAATATGTGAACTAGAATATGCACCTACTTTGAAGATCCCATTGTTCAAGTGCCAATGGGTCAAGGTGACTGGAGGCGGGGTAACAGTAGACAACGAGTATGGAATGACAACAGTAGACCTTAGTAATATTGGGTATAAAGATGAACCATTCATCCTTGCCAAGGATGTGAATCAGGTGTTCTATGTCAATGATATGTCTACCAAACCAAAAAGAGGGAAAAATGATAATGACTCAACCAAAGAGCCAAAGCGCCACATAGTTCTTTCAGGGAAAAGAGTCATCATGAGAATTGAGGACAAGTCGGACATGTTAAAAGATTATGAAAAGGATGACCAAATTCCGCCCTTCAAAGTGAACAAAGACCCTAGCATCTTGGTAAATGATGAGGACACTCCATGGTTACGACATGATCATAACCAAGGGACATACGTAAAGAAGAAGTTCACTGCTATGCCCACTTGATGATATAGTGATTTAATGTAGTGTGTGTTTGAGATATTATGTAATAATTGTGAATTCAGATGTTTATTATGTCGTGTTTCAAATTAAATCAATGTTTGATTTGGTGGGATTTCTCTCTCGAAAAGTTAAATTAGGATATTAAGTGATGAAAAATTAAAATATTAACGTTAAAATGATGTGAAAACAAATTTCCTGTCCAAAACCAATAGTTTTAATAATTTTAATTAAAAGTTAGGTTATAGATTTTTCCTATGTGCAATAAAGAAAAAGAAAATCCATATTTTTAACAAAATAATTTTATGTCTTTTATTTAATTTACTATGTATTTAACAAGACTATTGTATTTCTATTAAAAAAATTGCTCAAAACATGCGGGAAACGAAACTGCAGCCCACCTTTACTCCCAGGTGGGAAGCCCACCCGGGAGTAAAGGTGGGCTACAGTTTCGTGGCCCGCCAAAAAAAAATCTTTGCTCCCGGTGCGTGTTACCAACCGGGAGTAAAGGTATACCTTTACTCCTAGTTGGTAACACGCACCGGGAGTAAAGGACCTTTACTCCCGGCTGGTGGCTGGCACCGGGAGTAAATCTCCCTAGTATATAAGCGCCAGTGCCTGGCGTAGATCGATCCCCTCCTCTTCTTCCTCGTCGAACAACCTCCCTTTCTCTCTTCTTCCTTGCACCGCCGCCAGTCGCCACCCCACCTCGAACACCGACGCTGCCACACACCGGTCGCCACCCCGCCCAACGCCGGTCGCCCGGCCCTCGCGCTTCAGCCCGCCGCTGTGACACCAGAGCCCGCGCCTCGCCTCATGCGGCCGCCGATGACCTCACGCCGACGACCTCGTGCGGCCCTCCACCGCGCGCGCCCACGCGACCCCATCGATCTGCCTCCGCATTCGTGAGGTGAGTTCTCTCAGCTTTCTCTCTCCTCTAGCGCGCGCCGCTGCTCGGGTCCCACGCCGATCCCCGCGCCGATGCCGCCGGTCTCCATGAAGCGGAACATGAGCGCGGGCTTCCATCCCTAGGCCCACAGGAAGGTGCGCTCGAGCGGGTTGAGCTAGCGCGGGTCCAGCGTGGCCATGACATCGTGGTCGGCTAGCCGGGACTTATGCTCGTAGTAGGCGGTGACGTGCGCGACGGCGGTGTCCACGAGCGGCACCAGCGTGTCGCTCCAGCGCTGGGGCGGGAGCGCGAGCGCCGCCGTGAGGTCGTCCATGATCTGCTCCTCCCGGCCCACCTAGGCATCGTAGAACGCCTCCATGTCATCGGAGTAGTACATGTTGCCAGTCGGAGGGGGAGGACTTGGGCGGCGCTCTTGAGGCGAGCGCGGCTGCGGCGGCATCTTTGTGGGGCGCGACCGCGCGAGCATAAATGGCGCCCGGTTTCTTTGCGTTTAAGGATCTTAAGGACAGAGCTTCCTGGGGGGAGCCATGAGGAGAGGTGAGAATTCTACGGTGACACATCATCGAGTCAGGCAGAGGCTGACCAATTCATAGTTTGTCGGTGCCGCGTGGCCTTCCGGCTCGCTGGCGCTGGGGTTGCCGGGTTGGTGTTGGTGGTTCTCCGCGTAGCAATAGCAACAAAACCAACGGAGCCACATGCATTGTATATATACGTCGCGGAGCACCGCCGCCCATAGTAAACATAGTAACCACACGCCCTTGTCCTCGATCGCGATCCATATGTTTTTGTCATTTGTATTCTTATGCATGTATATATACATCGCGGAGCACCGCCGCCCTCGTTCGCCCATGCGTTTCTATGTATATGGCGGAGCACCGCCGCCCTCATTCGCCCTAGGGTTTAGGGTTTATACGGCGGAGCACCACCGCCCTCGTTTGCCCTAGGGTTTAGGGTTTATACGGCGGAGCACCACCGCCCTCGTTCACCCATGTGTACAAACATATATACGGCGGAGCGGAGCACCGCCACTCTCGTCACACCGCCCTCTCTTGTGGCCTAGTCGATCAACATTCGTATTATCATTATCGTTAATGCTAAACAATCACACTATGGCAAATTGCATCGGTGACTAGGGCGAACCGCGTTGTTGATGTCACCGACATGGTTCGCCCTAGTCACCGACGCAATTTGCCCTCGGCCGTTTATGTATAGCCCTAATTCGCCCTAGTACCGACGCAGTTCGCCCTAGTGTGGCAAATTGCGTCCGTGACCGAGGGGCAAGATTTAACAATGCATATTGTTCGTAGATTTTACGCATGTAAGCAAAGATTTGACGTACTATATATTGGTTTTGTTTTTTGAAGCTTGGTGACCGACCTGAAAACATGGATGAGGAGGAGTTGATGATGAATTTGATCAACACTGGCACTCAAGTTGTCAACGATGATGGTGCTAAAAATAACGTGCAAGAGGATGCAGATGACGGGAGTCAGTACTTAGCTCTTGAACAAAATGAGCAACAACATATTGGCCCAGTATATATTTTTTATTATTAGCTATATATATTATCATATGTCTTATGTGTGCTCATGACATTAAAAATAATGTTTATGTTTTGTAGCCCTCTGGATTGACATCAACAACTACAACGAAGAGTAAAAATGTTTGAGGTCCCAAAAAGCCATTGGAGGGCCGCTTCATCATCTCGGAGTTCAATGTGGATACAGGCGAACCGGGGGGCCAAATAAAACGAAATTCGTGCACCACTGTGGTTACCTTGTATGGGACCGGCTCTCGATTAGTACCCGCGAATGGAAGAAGAAGACCAATGCTCCTCATATCAGTTTTGTCTCCGATCGTGATAAGACGTTAATTTGGAATGATGTCTTGGAACATTTCATGCTCCAAACAGATGGTTATGATGATATAATAGATGGTGATGAATTGAAGGAGCGAGTTAGGGATTGGGCAATGAAGAAGATGGCCACCCAGTTTCTGACTTGGAAGAAACACCTATACACGACGTATGTCAAGAAGAACATAGCACCAGATTTCACTGTCCCAGGCCTGATCTCAAAGCAGAGGCCCTATTGGGATGGGTTTGTACATTACAAGACGTCAGAAGAGGGTGTGAGTCGGGTGATAAAGAACCAACGTAATGCCCAACAGAAGACATACCACCATAACTTGGGATCAGGTGGCTACCCGACTGCCATTAAGAAGTGGAACAAAATGGAAGCAGACCTTCTTGCCAAGGGTATCACACCAGAATCACTCAAGTGGGGAGAGTGTGCAAAGAATTGGTTTTTTGCTCATGGGGGAACACTGGACCAGGAGACAGGGAAGTGCGTTTATGGTGCAAGACTGCAACAAGCAACAAAAAGATTATTTTATGCTCAGAGAGCTACTGCTAGTGGTGCGTTCAGTCCCAACAGAGAGAAGGATGAACTGACATACGCCATCAGGACTATTGAACATGGTGGCCGAACTAGAGGCAAAGGAAATGTCTTGTGGGAGCATGGATTCCCTCAGGACAGACCTTCCTATAGAAACCACCAGAGAAAGAAGGAAGAAGAGGCACAGCGGCTCTAGAGGTTGGAGGAAGCGGTGCGTGAAGCACAGGAGCGGGAAAAAACCTTGAAGCGAGAATGTAGGAGGAAATCAGAAGGCAAGTGCCAATAGCAGTGAGTGCAAGCAAGCAGGCATCAGAGCCAGGAATCAACATTAGCCAATCTGTTCAGTTGAAAAGCAGCTGCGCTTCCACGGAGATACCAAATCAAGGGGACACAGGACTGCGCTTCCCTATGGATGACATCACTGAACCTTGTACATTGTGTGAGCTACACATTCTAAAGGGGAATTCCACAATCAAACACCAAGGATTCATGGGAATATAATCCAAGAAGGATATTCTACCATCTCGGTAGATAAAGCTAAAAAAGGTTTTAGTGATTTGCCTCTTGACATTCCTGGAGGTGATGGCGAGAAGACTCTAGGAGAAGCAGAGAAGACATTCATTCTATGGCGCAAGCGCTACATCATCATTCCTAGGATGTCGCCTCCACCTCCTCCTGAACTACCTCACCATAGGTGTGGATGAAAACTGAAAGGATCAAGATGCCCAAGAGGGGGGGTGAATTGGGCTAATTCTAAATTCTCTTGCAATAATCAAATCCTACGGATAGCCCAATTAACCCCTTGTGCCTAGAAAAGTGTTTATATCAAACTAATGCTCAACAACCTCTCAAACTATGTTCCAAACTTACTCTAGCAAGCAATTCTATGGATGTAAAACAAGTATTGAATTGCTCAAAGTAAATACTCAAAGTAAGTGCTCAAAGTAAGTAGAGAGAGAAAGGAACGCGGCGATGTTTTGCCGAGGTATCGGAGAGTCGCCACTCCCCACTAGTCCTTGTTGGAGCACCCGCACAAGGGTGTAGCTCCCCCTTGATCCGTGCAAGGATCAAGTGCTCTCTACGGATTGATTCTTCGACACTCTGTCGCGGCGAATCACCCAAAGCCGCTCACAACTTGAGTTGGGTCACCCACAAGCTCCGCCGGGTGAACACCAAACTCCCAATCACCACCAAGCCATCTAGGTGATGGCGATCACCAAGAGTAACAAGCACGAACTCTCACTTGACCACGCGAAGCCTAATGAGAAGATGGATGCACACTTTGCTACTCTTGATTTGCTAGTGAGGCTACTCTCTTGGATTCTCAAATCACAAACACCTCACTAGGATCTTGCTCTTCTTGGCACTCACAAACGTGTTTCTCAGCTGTTGGAATGAGCAAAGGATACTCCACTCACGAGTGGAGCTTCTATTTATAAGCCAGCCTGAAAAACGAACCGTTATGAGCTTCTGCGGGATGACCGGATGCTCCGGTCGTGATGACCGGACGCTCTGGTCAGTTCAACCCGTGAACCAGCATTCAAGTGATGACCGGACGCTGTCAGGGTCCGGTCAGTACCGACCGGACGCGTTCGGTCGCTCTTGGATGCTTACTGTAAACGACCGGACGCTGGATACTCAGGGTCCGGTCACACTTTTCCAAGTCTGGACCCTTACTGGAGTTGACCGGACGCTGGCCCTCAGCGTCCGGTCTCATAACCTCCCAGCGTCCGGTCACACCAGACTTGATCTTCTCGGTCAAATGAACTGACCGGACCCTGCGGCCAGCGTCCGGTCGCACCGGAGCCAGCGTCCGGTCAGTATTTGACCCTCCATTCACTTCCAACTTCCGAACATATGTGAATGAAGTTTGCTCCAAAGGATCTTAGGCATTCATAGGAGCTACCTAGAGCTAGTTTTAACAAGTGTGCACCACACCTAACTCACTAGACTCAACTAGGTCAAGCTACCCGTTCATACCCCCCTTCATAGTACGGCCAAAGGAAAAAAACAAAGTCCTAAACTACTCTAAGTGTCTCTCCAACTTCAATCGACACTTAGAACTAGTTATCCTTAACCTTGTCGTCCATCCTTTGAAAACCGAAACGATTTCCATCGGGGGGGCATGACAACCTCGATTGCCCAATCGATCTCCATTACCATGACCTAACTTAATTGTCTCTGCAAAACACACGTTAGTCATAGTAATCTTTATATTGACATTAATCACCGAAATCCAACTAGGGGCCTAGATGCTTTCAATCTCCCCCTTTTTGGTGATTGATGACAATACCACCTCGAGTATGTTATGGAGTGAGGTTTTTGACGGGCTTGGTTCATATAAGCTTTTGTCAATAAGAACAAGAGAGTTAGTCACGCTTATATGACCCAAGCCAACACAATGTACTCAAAGAATATGAAGTAAGCATGAGTACTAATAACAAAGGCTCATTTGCTTCGAAGTATAAACGCGGAAGCAAAAGCAAATGAGCATTCCATAAGTGATATGACATATAGATAAAGCAAAGTAGGAATCACACATGTCAAATATCACAATCACATAGATAGCATTATCACATATATATAATAGTATGCATGAAAGCAAACACACGAATGCATAAGCTAATAGTGTATCCCACAAATAAAACTCCAAATATATATAATAAGCTAATACTAGATAACTAGCTCCCCCTAAGTCTACATACTCAAACCCTCTCCCCCTTTGGCGTCAAACACCAAAACCTAGGGGTCGGTCGGCGGGGCTACAACGGACGAGTTGGGCGCTGAAGGATGTGGAGCAAGATGGAACTGGGCGCCATCATCATCTGACCCTGAGCTCTGAACTGACTGACCCTCTGAAGCAGGAAGAGTCGCTGAAGCGGTCTGGGTCTGAGCTGGTGCTGCCTGTGAAGCTGCAAGTATGTCTATCGTAGGATCTGACGAGGCGACAGATGAGGGGAGCCTCTGAGTGGTCATGATAGCTGGAGCTGCTGTAGACGGACCGGCAGTATGCATATGAGGCGGAGTAGGCATGCCAATCAACTCGCTGAATGATGCTCCAAGACTCCTAGAGACTGATGACTCAGGCACGAATAGCGAGGAAGTCTGCTTTGGTGAGAAACCCGTGTGATAAGGAGTAAACTGCGGGGCTATACCAGGGGAAGCTAACCACTAGGACACCTGTACAGGAGGTGAAGTAAACTGAGCTGGAGGCTGTCCCTGACTCTGAAGCCCGATGGGCTGTACTGCTAGAGTCGTCGAAGTGGTAGGAGGCTGTGCAAGCTGGGGCGAAGTCTGTGGCAGTGGAATCCCAATGGCTGTCACTACATGCTGCATGAATCCCATGAGCTACTGCTGCATGAGTAACTGCTGGTGCTGAAGGAGCTGCTGCTGCCGCTGAAACTCGTCCTGACGAGCCTGAAACTGTGCGAAGTTTGTAGCTGTCTCCTGTGCCTGTCGTGTCTGATCCTGCTGCATCCGCTTAAGAATAGCAATGAGAGCGGGGTCTGTCTATGGAGCAGGTGGAGCAGAACTGGAGCTACCGGCCTCTGCATCATGTCTGCGTGGAGGCATCTGAGGTATAGGCTGGTAGTCGTTGTCAGAGCTGTCACTGTACTCACTCACTCCCTGCTGTGCCTCTAGCTCCTCCTCCTCAGTGGCTGCAATCCCTCTGATAATCTCGTCCTGCTGAGCTGCAGACTCTAGCACATCAGGGCGACGGCTAGGCTGACTGGGTGCCTGAGGAGTGGCGTGTCTGATCCTCTGTGACAGGTTGTAAGCTGGGAACTCTGTAGTGGCACCTGTATACTCATCCATCATGCTAGGGGGCTTATCAATCACAACTCTGCGGATGAGGAACGTGATCCAGTGAGCATAGGGAAGCTGCCTGCGACCCTTGAATCCCTCAGCTATAGTATCCTCCATCTCTGAAAGAAGGAGGTCCCAGATGTCAAACACTGTCATCTGCATGATGGCATTGAGAAGCCAAAGCTGTAAGCGAGTCAGGCCCTCCCTGTATCCCAACCTGGGAAGAAGTGTCCTCCTGATGATGGCCTCTAGTATCCTCGCTGTAGGAGTCAAGTCACTGGGGTTCCTGCTCGACCCCTCACCAAACGGCTCCTTGAAGCAATGGCGCACTAAGTCTGTAGGGGGCACCAACCCTCCATGAGGACGCCTAGGAGGCTCCTGATGTCCATAGCAAACCTCATGCATCCTTATAGGCTGCTCCTGTAGTCTTAGTATCTCTCTGGCCCTGCTACTCGTCACTCTATAGTCTTTGCCGTTGAAGGCAAAGTGAATGAATCTGTGATGAGGATCGATGTAGAGCGAGGCATAAAACTGACGAACCCAAGAAGGTACATATATCCCTGTCCATCCAATCAGATCTGACAGTCCTAGCAAATATGACAAGTATTGCCAAATGCCCTCACCGGCTGCTGCCACTATGGACTCTATCGGACAGACCCTCTGTGATCTGAACACTGCCCCACTGTTTAGATATGCATTGTAGAAATCCTCCTGCAGTGGCGTGTAGAACCCCTCAGCTGCTCTCTCATCCCTCCTCGGAGGGAACCAAACCTCAAACTCAACAAACCGCAGCTGCTGAACCTGCCTGGCTGTAGCGGCCCTCAAGTCGAGGTGAACCACTGGAGGCGGACCCTATGGTCTGGGCGGAGGGCGTGAACCCCTGCGCCGTGTAGCTGGTCTCGGTGGAACTACAGCACTGGTACGACTTGAGCGGCGTAGCTGAGGTGCTGGCTCGATCTCCTGACTCTCCTGAGTCTCCTGGGCTAGCTGAGGCTCTGCTGGTGGAGGCTGCTGCTGTGCTGATGGACCCTCCTCAATGGCAACCCGTCGTCCTGCAAACGTGGCAGTCCCTGCTGGACTACCATGACGACGCTCAACCTCCTCAATCGCAGCTCTGACTGCGGGTGAAACTGGCGGATCTGCAATGACAACTCCGCTACGGGTGCCACCTCTCTCGGCACGCTCTGCGGCCTCTGCAACAGCTGCTGCTCTAGCTGTCTCTGCGTCGGGGTACTTCCGCTTCTTGGATGTTACATGCTTGGTTGATTTGCCCTTGGATCCAGCTGGCTGACGAGGCGGGGGCCTCCGATCATCTTCACCTGGGCCACCACCAACATTCTTGGTGCGAGCCATCTGAACTGACAAGATGGTGAACTGACGCTGATGAAGATCAACTGTCAAACTGTCGCTTTCAAGGCTTGGCCTCGATCCTCACAAGCTTGGCTCCGAGTTAACTGCCAACTGCCAATTGAACCACAACGGAACCGACTCACTGCACGATAGAATAGATGGATATACAAATAAATACCATATTGCTAATAGATATGAAACCCTAATAGAGAAAGCAATGTAGATGCGAAATTGAATCGAGTGGCTTTCTACCTGACAAACAGCGAACCAAGAAGAGATAAGATGTCACGCGGGGGATCCTCGGAACCAGGCTAAGGTTAGGTCAAACGCCCTGAATGCAATTGGAAATCAGTGCATTTAGAATTGATCTAGATCACAATTGGAGATCAAGATTGAAACGCAGAACTCGCCTTACCAACCAATGGGAGGATAGGACAAGACGAGTAGCCTGGCAACGGTGGATCGACGAGCTTGGGCACGAGAAGGCCGGCGAGGATCTGAGCAGGCGGTGGCGCGTGGGACGAGCCACGAGGTTTGGTGGTGCGCTAGGCTGGGGCGCGAGGCTCGGCTGCGGGCACGGGAGGCTGCGGCGGCGCGGCTGGACAGGGGCACGGAGGCGCGGGCACGAGGTGAGGCGCGAGGAGGCGGCGGCGCAACAGTGCGGCGGCGACTTGGGCACGGGTCACGGTGGTGATGCGGTGGTGGCTCGGGCTAGGGTTCGACGGGAGACAGGGGTTGCGGTCAGTTAAGTAATCCCCCTACACGTGACAGAAAAGGAAACGGGAAAAGAGTCCTTAAGACGCGCGAGATCTACTGACCGGACGCTCCAGTGGTAGCGACCGGACGCTACCACCCAGCGTCCGGTCGATTCCAGAGAGGTCCAAATCCTCTGGAATCACGACCGGACGCGTCCGGTGGTCCATGACCGGACGCAGGTAGGGTCCGGTCAGTTTAACTTTGTCATCCTCCGATCGACCGGACGCCGAGCCCTTTCTGACCGGACGCACAGACGCAGCGTCCGGTCACTCCTTCAACAGCAGTTCACCTCCTGTGAACTGACCGGACGCTGGACTGCAGCGTCCGGTGCAGCGTCCGGTGCACTTTTTTCAGCAATCCTTCAACTTTCCTTTGTGCTGCCTATTCCCAATCAAGTCCCAACTTGAAAAAGATCCAAATAAACACCAATTGAGACTGATGTGAGTGACCTCCCTCAAACCCTCATATTTTTCAAAATATTTTGCCTTAGGCTATAATTCTTTTTAAGAAAATAGGCAACAAGAGGGCAAATGGAACAAAACGACAAACAAACATTCATGCATATGTAATGCTTGTAAGTAAATCTAGTTGCTTGTCAAGTTTGATCCAAGGTTAAGCTTCTTCACACGCTTTTCGGCGGTTATCTTAACCATGTTAGACAAGCCCTATATGCATTGCTACAAATTAAACATGTTGTATATTACAATGAATGCAAGGGACAACACAAGCTCAATTTTTAGTGAAGTTACTAAAATCAAGTACATTGAGCTCATTCCGCAATCTACAAAATGTAGCTTCATCTAATGGTTTAGTAAAGATATCCGCTAATTGATCTTCGGATCTTACACCCTCTAGTGATATATTTTTTGGCTACATGATCTCTTAGAAAGTGATGGCGGATATCTATATGCTTGGTGCAAGAATGTTGAACCGGATTATTTGCAAGTTTTACCGCACTTTCATTGTCGCATAAAAGAGGTACTTTCTCTAGAACTACTCCATAGTCTAGTAAAGTTTGTTTCATGTATAATATTTGTGCACAACAAGCACCCGCGGCAATGTATTCCGCTTCGGCGGTGGACAAAGCCACACTATTTTGTTTCTTGGAGGACCAAGACACAAGTGATCTACCAAGCAAATGGCACCCTCCGGATGTGCTCTTTCTATCAACTTTGCATCCGGCGTAGTCCGAATCGGAATAGCCAATTAATTCAAATAAAGCTCCTTTGGGATACCAAGGGCCTATGCTTGGTGTGTGCTTAAGATACCTAAGGATTCTTTTTACGGCAATTAAATGTGTTTCCTTAGGACTAGCTTGAAATCTAGCACACATACACACACTAAACATGATGTTGGGCCTAGATGCGGTTAAATATAACAAGCTACCAATCATAGAACGGTAGAGAGTTTGATCAACCGAGTTACCTCCCTCATCTAGGTTGAGATGTCCATTGGTAGGCATTGGGGTCTTGATTGGCTTACATTCATCCATCTTGAATCTCTTGAGAAGATCTTTTGTGTATTTCTCTTGAGAGATGAATATGCCTTCTTTCATTTGCTTGACTTGAAAACCGAGAAAGAATGTAAGCTCACCAATCATTGACATCTCGAACTCCTTAGACATCAATTCACCAAATTCTTTGCATGAGTCTTCATTTGATGATCCAAAGATGATATCATCAACATATACTTGACAAATGAAGATATGCCCATCAAGCTTCTTGGTGAATAGTGTGGTGTCGACCTTCCTAATGGTGAAGCCCTTTTCAATAAGGAAGTCCTGAAGGCGCTCATACCAAGCTCTTGGGGCTTGCTTAAGCCCATATAGTGCCTTGTACAACCTATAAACATGATTAGGATATCTAGGGTCTTCAAACCCGGGAGGTTGATCAACATAGACTAGTTCATTAATAAAGCCATTTAAGAATGCACTTTTCACATCCATTTGATATAGTTTCATTTCATGATGTGATGCATATGCAAGAAGGATACGGATGGCTTCTAATCTTGCAACCGGTGCAAAGGTTTCTCCAAAATCTAGACCTTCAACTTGAGAGAACCCCTTTGCCACTAGTCTTGCCTTGTTCCTCACAACAACACCTTGATCATCTTGCTTGTTGCGGAACACCCACTTTGTTCCAATGACTCTTGCATCTTTTGGTTGCTCTTCAAGATTCCAAACTTCATTGCGAGTGAAGTTGTTCAACTCTTCATGCATGGCATTGATCCAATCCGGATGTTTAAGAGCATCTTCTACCTTGGTAGGCTCATAGCAAGAGACAAAAGAGTGATGAGCAATAAATGAAGTAAGCTTTTGAGATCGAGTCATCACCCCCTTTGTTGGACTCCCTATGATGAGATCTTGTGGATGATCTTGTAGGAGAGGTGTATTTCTTCTATTGACCACTTGAGGAGGAGGTTGTGGAGCATCAACATTTTGTGCTTGTACCACCATTTGCTCATGGGAGATATGAGTATCTTCATTTTCTACTCTCCCAACTTTTTCACCATCTTATGGTACATTTGATGAAGAGGGTTGATTAATGACTTGTACATCATCTTCATCATCTTTTGGCTTGATGTCTCCCACCGGAATATTCTTCATAGACTCCCTCAATGGTTCATCACCTACATCATCAAGATTCTCATGTGCTCCTTGGGAGCTGTTAGATTCATCAAATTCCACATCATATGTTTCTTCAACCAAGCCGGTGGCATGATTAAATACTCTATATGCTTTGGACTTCAATGAGTAACCAACAAGAAAACCTATATCACAACGCCTTTGAAACTTCCCTAGGTGTTGCCGCTTCTTGTAGATGTAGCACTTGCAACCAAACACCCTAAAGAAGGAGACGTCCGGCTTCTTCCCATTGAGCAACTCATATGGAGTCTTGACAAGGAACTTTTGAAGAAATAGGCGATTGGATGCATAACATGTGGTGTTGATTGCTTCCGCCCATAGAGCTTCGGGGGTGTTGTACTCATCTAGCATTGTCCTTGCAAGAGTGATCAAAGTCCGGTTCTTCCTCTCAACTACACCATTTTGTTGAGGAGTATAGGTTGCGGAGACTTCATGTTTGATTCCAACTTCATCACAATAAGCTTCTATATTTGTGTTGTCAAACTCTTTGCCATTGTCACTTCTTATCTTCTTGAGCTTCACTTCAAATTCATTTTGAGCTCTCTTGGCAAACTTCTTGAAACAAGATGCAACTTCGGATTTGTCATGAAGGAAGAACACCCATGTATATCTTGAATAGTCATCCACAATCACAAGACAATAGAGATTTCCACCCAAACTCTTGTATGTTGTTGGTCCAAATAAATCCATGTGTAGGAGTTCTAGCACTCTTGTGGTTGACATGAAAGCTTTGGTTGGATGAGTGTTTGCAACTTGCTTGCCGGCTTGACATGCACTACAAAGCTTGTCCTTCTCAAACTTCACATCCTTCAACCCTCTCACCAAATCATTCTTCATAAGCTTCTTGAGTGAGCTCATCCCAACATGAGCAAGTCTTCTATGCCATAGCCACCCAAGTATTGTTTTGGTGAATAGGCAAGTCTTCAAGTTTGCATCTTCGGAGGTGAAGTCAACTAGATATAAGTTGTTGTATCTAAATCCATTGAATATCACTTGATTGTCATCTACCTTGGATACAACCACCTCCTTCTCGGTGAATAAGCATTGAAAGCCAAGATCACACAATTGCCCAACGGATAGCAAGTTGAAGCTCAATGAAGCAACATAGAGCACATTGGAGATGGAATGATCATTTGATATTGCCACTTTGCCCAATCCTTTAACCTTGCCCTTTGAATTATCTCCAAATATTATTTTCTCTTGTCCATCTACCTCTTCATCTAGTGAGGTGAACATACGAGGATCACCGGTCATATGTTGAGTGCAACCACTATCAATAACCCAATGACTTCCACCGGTCTTGTAGTTCACCTACACACAAGAGATTCAAGCTTTAGGGATCCAAGCTTGTTGAGGGCCCTTCACCTTCTCAACAAGTGACTTAGCCACCCAAACTTTCTTAGGCCTACTCTTGTTGGGGGGACCTAAGAACATGACTTTCATCTTTCCACTCGAATCTTTTCTAAGCATGTAGTGAGCATTGAAAGCAAAGGGTCTAGCATGCTTGGGCAAGGGTTGTGGTGGTGGAGTTTGACACTCATGAGCAAAGTGACCTTCTTGTCCACACTCAAAACATCTCTTTGGCTTTGGCTTTGGCTTTGATTGTTGGTGTTGAGCTTGAGCCTTCTTCTTCTCTACACTTGCCATATATCCAATGCCACTTCTATCCATCTTCATGATGGTATTCATGAGTAGCTCACTTTGGAGATGCTTGCCTCTAGCAAACTTGCTCAATCCCACTTTGAGATGCTCTTTCTCCATCTTGAGCTTCTTGTTCTCTTCCTTGAGAATATCATTGTTCTTCTCCTCCTTGAGTTTCTTGATTTCTTCTTTTAGCTTCTCATTCTCAAGGATCACCTCTTTGTCATGATCAAGAGTTTCTAGCACAATGGTGTTGTGACTTTTCATCTCTTTAAGATCTTTCATGAGCTTCTCATTGTCACTCTTGAGCTTGACATACTCATCATAGTCATTGCACTCAACCACTTGCTTGCCCTTGCTACTAGATCCATGCTCAATGCTTTCATCAATTAAATCATCACATGAGGTAGCTATATCAATCTTAACAACATGGTTAGTAGCATCATGTGGCTCATTTGGTAAGAATTCTTGTGCAATAATAAGGGTATCATAATTGATCTTTAGAGTTGTATATTCATCTTTTAGCTTATGGTGACTAGTGACAAGCTCATTGTGCACCCACTCAAGTTTATCATTTTTATCTTTAAGCTCTTTCTTAGAAGATTTGAGCTCCTTGAGTTTGGATGATATAGAATCATTTGTTTCTTTGAGCTCATCATTAGCCTTTTCTAATGTATCACACTTAGCTAAAAGTGAACCATTTTTAGCATCAAGTTTTTCATTTGTAGCTCTACTCTTTCTAATGATCTTAGTATATTTTCTTAGTATTTTGACAAGATCATCATAAGTGGGTGAGTCATCATCATCGCTATCACTATCATCATCACTAGCATGTTCATCATCACTACTATCATCACTCTTAGTTACCTTGCGTTCACCTTTGGCCATAAGGCATAGGTGTGTAGAGGATGATGGCGATGGTGGCGGTGAAGATGCAAGATCAATAGCAATGGCGGCCACCTTTTCATCATCACTATCATCATCGGATGATCCACTTGATGAATCAATGTCCGTGAGCCAATCACCGACAATGTAGGCCTTGCCACTCTTCTTCTTCTTGTAGAAGTCCCTCTTTTTGCCATCTTTCTTCTTGTATGGCTTGTTCTTTTTCTTTTCATCTTCATCACTTGAATCATCTTTCTTGCCCTTGTTCTTGAACTTGTCTTTCTTGGGCTTTGTGCATTGATGAGCTAAGTGGCCAAGTTCGCCACAATTGTAGCAATCCATCTCGGAGATTGGCTTTCTTCTTGAGCTTGTGAAGAACTTCTTCTTCTTGTCGTCGAACTTGATGCCACTCTTGTTTAGCCTTTTTAGCATCTTTGTGGTCTTCTTCACCATGAGGGCAAGGCTTTCTTCATCATCTTCATCACTTGAGCTCTCATACTCAAGTCTTGCTTTGCCCTTGTCTTGGCTAGCTTTGAATGCTAAGTCCTTCTCTTTCTTCTTTGTAGAGGATGAGCCATCTTGTGGTGTGATGTGCATGTACATCTCATGAGCATTGATCTTTCCCAAGATTTGTGTCGGTGTAGCGGTGGAAAGATCACCTTGATGTAGCACGGTCACAATGTGTCCATATTTATCAATGGGGAGGACGCTCAAGATTTTTCTCACAACATCGGATGGTGACATTTGAGTAAGTCCAAGCCCATTGACTTCCTCTACAAGAACATTTAATCGAGAATACATCTCATTAGCACTTTCTTTGGGAAACATCTCAAAAGAATTTAGCTTTTTAATCACAAGATGATAGCGCTCCTCACGCTCACTCTTGGTTCCCTCATGGAGCGCACAAACGTCCGACCATAGAGCATGGGCGTCTTTGTGGTTCCTTACACGATTGAACATCTCTTTGCAAAGGCCTCTAAAAATGGTGTTGCGAGCCTTTGCATTCCATTTCTCATAATTTACTTCATCGCCTTGAAGTTGTGCGGCATTCCTAGGTGCGGGGAACCCTTGAGAGGCGGCTCTAAGAATTCCAACATCTAGAGCTTCTAAGTATGCCTCCATGCGGATTTTCCAATAAGGAAAATCATCTCCCTCAAAGATAGGAGGAGGTCCATCCCCGTGAGACATCTTGCTCTAAGCGATTAAGCCTAAAAAGTGAGCACGAGGCTCTGATACCAATTGAAAGGATCAAGATGCCCAAGAGGGGGGGTGAATTGGGCTAATTCTAAATTCTCTTGCAATAATCAAATCCTACGGATAGCCCAATTAACCCCTTGTGCCTAGAAAAGTGTTTATATCAAACTAATGCTCAACAACCTCTCAAACTATGTTCCAAACTTACTCTAGCAAGCAATTCTATGGATGTAAAACAAGTATTGAATTGCTCAAAGTAAATACTCAAAGTAAGTGCTCAAAGTAAGTAGAGAGAGAAAGGAATGCGGCGATGTTTTGCCAAGGTATCGGAGAGTCGCCACTCCCCACTAGTCCTCGTTGGAGCACCCGCGCAAGGGTGTAGCTCCCCCTTGATCCGCGCAAGGATCAAGTGCTCTCTACGGGTTGATTCTTCGACACTCCGTCGCGGCGAATCACCCAAAGCCGCTCACAACTTGAGTTGGGTCACCCACAAGCTCCGCCGGGTGAACACCAAACTCCCAATCACCACCAAGCCGTCTAGGTGATGGCGATCACCAAGAGTAACAAGCACGAACTCTCACTTGACCACGCGAAGCCTAATGAGAAGATGGATGCACACTTTGCTACTCTTGATTTGCTAGTGAGGCTACTCTCTTGGATTCTCAAATCACAAACACCTCACTAGGATCTTGCTCTTCTTGGCACTCACAAACGTGTTTCTCAGCTGTTGGAATGAGCAAAGGATACTCCACTCACGAGTGGAGCTTCTATTTATAAGCCAGCCTGAAAAACGAACCGTTATGAGCTTCTGCGGGATGACCGGACGCTCCGGTCGTGATGACCGGACGCTCCGGTCAGTTCAACCCGCGAACCAGCATTCAAGTGATAACCGGACGCTGTCAGGGTCCGGTCAGTACCGACCGGACGCGTCCGGTCGCTCTTGGATGCTTACTGTAAACGACCGGACGCTGGATACTCAGGGTCCGGTCACACTGACCGGACGCGTCCGGTCACACTTTTCCAAGTCTGGACCCTTACTAGAGTTGACCGGACGCTGGCCCTCAGCGTCCGGTCACATAACCTCCTAGCGTCCGGTCACACCAGACTTGATCTTCTCGGTCAAATGAACTGACCGGACCCTGTGGCCAGCGTCCGGTCACACCGGAGCCAGCGTCCGGTCAGTATTTGACCCTCCATTCACTTCCAACTTCCGAACATATGTGAATGAAGTTTGCTCCAAAGGATCTTAGGCATTCATAGGAGCTACCTAGAGCTAGTTTTAACAAGTGCGCACCACACCTAACTCACTAGACTCAACTAGGTCAAGCTACCCGTTCATACCCCCCTTCATAGTACGGCCAAAGGAAAAAAACAAAGTCCTAAACTACTCTAAGTGTCTCTCCAACTTCAATCGACACTTAGAACTAGTTATCCTTAACCTTGTCGTCCATCCTTTGAAAACCGAAACGATTTCCATCGGGGGGGCATGACAACCTCGATTGCCCAATCGATCTCCATTACCATGACCTAACTTAATTGTCTCTGCAAAACACACGTTAGTCATAGTAATCTTTATATTGACATTAATCACCGAAATCCAACTAGGGGCCTAGATGCTTTCAAAAACACTACATCATTAATTTATATTGGCTTAAATAATTAACAATCTGCTCATAATAATATGTCATTCCTTTTTTTGTAGCAGATCCTCCCCCAACCTAAGTCCAATTGTTCAATCGCCAGATCATCATAGTGCTCTGTACGATGACAATGTGTTGGAAGGTGAGGCTGCATCCACACCATCTCCAAGGAGGTCTCCAACGCTGTAGCCGCCACCTCCAAGGAGGTCTCTAATGCCGCAGCCACCACCTCCAAGGAGGTCTCCAATGCCTCCCCCGCCCCCGCCTACCAAGAAGCCAAGTACTAGCAAGAGGCCAGCCCCGCAAACGAAGAACCAGCCCCCGCCGGCAAAGAAAGCCATCGTAAAACCAAGGGCTATTCCCAAAATAATATCTGAAGAGAAGGAAAAAGTAACTGATGCATATAAAAAAGATATGTCTAGATTCTATAACAAAATTAAAAAGGATCAAGAAGCAAGGAGTAACCCGGAGAAATCGTACTTCTTCGTAGCTCCAGATATTCTAAGAAAAAAGGTGGCTTCTTACCAGCAACAACAGCGGGAATCTCGTAAGCCATCCAAAGCAACGTTAACGGACTATGGCCGCACTCTCACCAAGTCAATTAAGGCGGCACAGAAAAAGAAGCGGGTAGGGAAAGGAGTTGCACAACTCGGACAACAATCGCACCAATCAGTCCCCCCGCTAGTTGTTGGTAATGAATATGGTTCGAATTTAGGATTAATGCATCGGACAAACATACCTCCGGATGTCGATTTGGATCACCTTGGTGAATTTATTGAAGAGACTGGTCTCGACCTTTACCATATGTTTGGTGATGGAAACATTGAGAGTGCGGCGGAGGTTGATATTTGGAAGAAAAATTTATACTAGGCCAGAGTCTATACAACCCTCAAGCCTTAGGTGATCTGGGGACGCAAATATACCTGCTAAACAAGTGGTACATGCAGGCGTCTACCGGTGGAGACTTCTGCGTTGGTGTCAGAATTAGAGACGAACATTGGTTCCGTGGCGATGATGTTATGTATGTTGACTTTGCAGAATTTCATCAACTATGCCACCTGACCTCTCTGGACAAAGTTATCATTAGCTGCTATTGCCTATAAGTAATAATTCTTTTGATCTATTATTAAACTCATCATATGTGTGTATATGCATATAAATTATCCTAACAAGTACTATATATATGCAGATTTACAATGACAGAGCGCGGAAAGAAAGGCTGCAATGAAATTGGTTTTGTTGATCCCCATATAGTATTCAAAGGCCCAGTTACTCCAAAGCCTAATTAGAAGTCTGAGTCAGAGAGTAACCTCATGAACTTCTTAGTGAACCAACGCCACAAGAAGGATATACTCTTTCCCTACAACTTCAAGTGAGTGTTAATAATGCCGATCATCCTTAATGGCTCATATGTTGATTCTAGTTAATTAATGAGTGTTATGCGTTATATCCTATAAACACATGCAGCAATCACTGGATATTGATGGACATCAATCTGGTGAAAAGTCACTTGATAATCTATGACTCGATGATAAAACCACAACAAGACTACCAAGATATGATAGATATTATCTAGAGGTAATTTCGATATCTCTAACAACTATATACACACAAACATGATGATTAACTATATCTGATGACATGGCAAATTTTTTATTGGGCAGTGTTTGGAAAACCTTTATTGAGAAGCAACACATGGGAAAATGCAAAGCGCCATTGAATGTAATCCCTTTGAAAGTAAGTTCCCTAAATCGCATCATCTTTATTAATTAAACATATAGCTTTCACCGGATCACCAGATTGAATGACAAATCTTTTTCTCGTAAAGTGGTGTCTGAGGCAGGAACTGGGGAACAACTACTGTGGTTACTATGTTTGCAAGTTTATCAAGGAGGTCTCCCAAAGAACTCCTACAGAGAGACTCAAAGTACGTTAAAAATACACTATATATTCATTTAATTATTATTATTGATTGTGTTACTATATCTTTATATATATATATGTATGTACATATATTAATTTATTTTCCTTTAATTCAAACCTGTAGGCTCGATGGTTGGAGGAAAAGGTCATACGACAAGACCAGATCAAAGCAATTCAAGAGTCTATAGCCGGATTTTTAATGACCAGGTCATCGATTCCAAGGGCGAGTTCTACTTCGACCCAACACTGCCATGGAAGCCAAGCTAGAGGATGAGAGGAAACTTGTTATATCACAACAACTGTAATGCAATCTTTTGTAATATATGCACATGAAATAATATAATGTAAAATACACATATGCATGCATGCATGTAAATATATATATGATGCATGCATATATAGTTCTATGCTTGAATTGTGTCATTTAATACGTTCATTGTGCTTGAACCGAAACATACTAATACGACTTCAAAAACCTATTTTGAAA